>NC_064614.1:1018145931-1018451181 GCF_023898315.1 Schistocerca nitens | reverse complement strand
TGACCTGGTGCTCTTTGAACTACACAAATACACTGTGAGTTGTGTGATATGTTGCCTTTTCCTGCTGGTAAATGTCATTGCACCAAAGAAAAACAAACCATATGTAGAACTGGACATAGCCCCTGAGGATAGATGGACTGATCCTCTGTGCCTTCCAGAAAACATTTCCCATTGCTCTGGCCTGGAGCCTTCCAACGACTGTTGCAGAGAAATAGATGGCAATAGCCATCTTTCTAATGGAGCATCCAAAAGGAGTAGCTGTCACCACTCAGTGGAGGTCCAGTTGTGATAATGGTGTGCAAGTTCCAGCCTCCATCACCAATGAACAGCTGTCAGCATGGGTTGCATGATCCAGGTACCTGCTACAGAGGCCAATACACAGTGACATTCATGGAATGGTAATTGATGAGACACTGTTGGTAGCCCCTTGACTCATCTGTGTGATTAGTTTCTCAAAGTTGCTTGTCTATACACCCATTAACATCTATGCAGCTGTCATTCACCCCTGTTAAAATATGGCCTCTGGTGCACTGCAGTACCTCAGCACCAGTTTTGGGTACACTGATTTTTCCATGACAGTGGCATGAGAACAATTTAAAAACTTAACAATTTCTGAAATTCTTCCATATTTGGACTGAAAGGCAATGTTCATGTCCTTTTGGATGTCAGATAACTTGCTCCATTTCCACATTATGACAATGACTGCACTGTTTCCCACATTCCTCACATATAGTCCATATACTCTCCATTACTACAACTACCACCTGCCATCTCTGGCTGGTTATTCCACATTGATGCCAACATAGGCAGTTGTCACATTAAAGTGACTGGACAGTGTATGTGTCTATCAGTAGTAAATCCAGGATGGAATGTAAAAATACTATGAAAAGTAAAGTTGATACTCACAAATATAGCAGGGATGTTGAGTTGCGGATCAGCATCACTGCTATATGGTGATTAGCAACTTCCCTTCTCATAATGTTGTCTACCAGTAGTACTACACATATCACCTCCTGACAGTAAGTACTAGACACCAGTTCTGTTTCATACATGTAGTCCTTTGAAAATGAGGATAGTAATGTGAGCTGCATTAGTACAGGGTGATTCAAAAAGAATACCACAACTTTAAAAATGTGTATTTAATGAAAGAAACATAATATAACCTTCTGTTATACATCATTATAAAGAGTATTTAAAAAGGTTTTTTTTCACTCAAAAACAAGTTCAGAGATGTTCAATATGGCCCCCTCCAGACACACGAGCAATATCAACCCGATACTCCAACTCGTTCCACACTCTCTGTAGCATATCAGGCGTAACAGTTTGGATAGCTGCTGTTATTTCTCGTTTCAAATCATCAATTGTGGCTGGGAGAGGTGGCTGAAACACCATATCCTTAACATACCCCCATAAGAAAAAATCGCAGGGGGTAAGATCAGGGCTTCTTGGAGGCCAGTGATGAAGTGCTCTGTCACGGGCTGCCTGGCGGCCGATCCATTGCCTCGGGTAGTTGACGTTCAGGTTTCATAACTAACCTTTTTCGTAGGACTCTCCATACAGTTGATTGTGGAATTTGCAGCTCTCTGCTAGCTCTGCGAGTTGATTTTCCTGGGCTGCGAACAAATGCTTGCTGGATGCGTGCTACATTTTCATCACTCCTTCTCGGCCATCCAGAACTTTTCCCTTTGCACAAACACCCATTCTCTGTAAACTGTTTATACCGATGTTTAATACACCACCTATCAGGAGGTTTAACACCATACTTCGTTCGAAATGCACGCTGAACAACTGTCGTCGATTCACTTCTGCCGTACTCAATAACACAAAAAGCTTTCTGTTGAGCGGTCGCCATCTTAGCATCAACTGACGCTGACGCCTAGTCAACAGCGCCTCAAGCGAACAAATGTACAACTAAATGAAACTTTATAGCTCCCTTAATTCGCCAACAGATAGTGCTTAGCTCTGCCTTTTGTCGTTGCAGAGTTTTAAATTCCTAAAGTGGTGGTATTCTTTTTGAATCACCCTGTATATTGAAGAAGATATACATTACAGCTTCCATTATATTTCTTCAGGACTGTGAGAACTGCAGTGGCTTCCATTGCCCTCTGCATCCTCATGTCACTGATCATTGTTGATTCTGCATTTTATTGACAGTTTCCCATCCAAGAACAGAATGTTGCCCTGAATTTCAGTCTTTGGCCACCATTGCTAATGATTTTTATTCAAAATTTAAATCCTAGGAATTGGGACATTTTGATTACTAATAAAACTCCCTACCCCTAGACCACAGAACTTGTCTAGTTGCCTACTCTTCAAGGAAGAGTTACCCTAAAGTACTACTACCTGTTTTTGTTCTGTTTCAGAGTTTATCTTTGTTAAAATTATTTACTGCAACATTTGTTACTTATTGGTGTGAGAAGCAACAAAATTGGCAACAATGGAATTAAGGCACTGAGAATAAAGCAAAGTATAGTTAATATTTTGTCATTATAATGGATGAAGCTGTTTGTAATCTTATAATATCAGTAGTAACAACAACAGCAGCAGACGTTGATCCAACAATCATCTGAGTAGCAGAAACAACAACAACGGCAGCAGCAGCATTTACTCCAACTCAGACCTAACAGTGGGTGAACCACAGCAGTGCATCCTTATCCAGTTCAACACAGCCTACACTACTTCCTAGCATGGTATGGCCCAAAAGTCTGTCAGATGTTACGGGAGGTCATTCTGCATGAGAAGGTTTCAGTATTCAACTTGCAGCAGCTCATGGACAAGCTGAATTACTTCTATAACCTCCAGGTACACATGGAAAAATCTTATGCAGACATAAGAGACAGTTTGATGCAGGACTTACCCAGTCAGCAAATTCAGGTGTTCGTCCAAAAGTCAACAAATCCTAGTTTAGAGGACTCAAATATTATATTCTCCAATAGATACTGTCTCCTCTGCAGGAAATTCAGGATCCATCACTATTCATCCACTTGACTGTGAGTAACATGTAAGTGGTAGGTTAGTGGCAGTGACCAAACATAATGCAGGATATTGCAATAATCCTCCCTACCAACAAGATTGATGTGTCTCATATGGAATAAGGATAACACCATCAGCTGTATTTACTGCTTTTACTCAAATTCAAACACTTCTAGTATTACAGTACACCATCTACACTCTTCTATGATTCTTGGTGATCATGTTGACATTGGGAAATCATTATTATACCTTCTGTAGAAGGTCCAAAATATCATAATGTTATGTTGCTGATCTCTTACGGCATGTATGATGTGTTGAATCCTACCTAGTCATCAATAAGGGGTGTCTAGGAAACACGCTTTCTTGGATTTCTAGACAAAAATTCAAGCAAATAGTATTAACAAATTTTATTACAAAAGGAAATGATTACAATACATAACTTTGTATTTACATAGATGAATTGCAAGCAAAGGCTGATAGACAAAATAAGCAAATTTCTTCAGCATAGACATTGCTACATAGTAGAAGCGAATGACTAGTCTTGATGCTATTCTTGAAATGGGCCATGGACAGTCGAGTGTGGTGTTTACATTCTCTTTGCATAGTATGTTGCTATCACGTTGTCATCCCTGAAAAGGGGTCGGTCAGCATGCAATTGTCTGACATCTTCTTCACAGCCCTCTCTGCTCTCTCCTTCCCGAATGGCATGCCAGCACTTGACTTTACACCTTAACAATCTTCCCCCCAAAGTGACAGATGTATCCACCTACTGAGGTCCATAACAAGATGTAGAAGGTGTGGGCTGCTGCAGTGTGGGCAGGTCCAGCTCCATTGGTAGGACAGGGCTCTGTCTGCATGGGGTCATCCCACAGTGTCTTGATGACATCCTCTGCTGGCTGCTGTGGCTGTGCTGTCCTCTGGATCGGTGAATCTGGAGGAAGAGATACAGAAGGATCACTGTGCACATGACAGTGGCAAATTTTACTGTGATATTGGTGCTGCAATCCGTCAGGGCCAGAAATGAGGTACATGCATGGGGCCAAGTTGACAAAACCTCTCGACCACCATCTGCTGCTGCTAAAAACCCTGAAAAATACAATATCATACAGCAAGAAGTGATACTTGTGGCCCTCCTTAAGTGCTGGAAGCTGAGTAGGGTGGAGCAGGTGGAGCAGTGTCCGATGGCGGCGGCCGTCAAGCAATTCCGCCGCCGATGGTCCATCTCACAGATGCAAATGATAGGAGGTGAGAAACAGCTGCAGTGCTTGATCCCTGGTGTGTGCAGTATGAAGTTTGGCCATCTGCTGCTTGAAGGTGAAAAAATGTTCTGCTTTGCTATTTGACGTGGATGGAACAGTGTGCTAGTTAGATGCTGTATGCCATTGCATTCACAGAATGTTTCAAATTCACTTGACGTGAACTGAGGTCTGTTGTCCAAATTATGACTTCAGGCAAACATTTGAGGCAAAAAATAGAGGAAAATGGCTGAATTGTGCTATGTGACATTATCAAGTTCATTGACACAGCAAAAGGTAACTTGCTATAAGAGTCTACCACAACCAACTAACAAGTGTTCCAAAAAGGTCCTGCAAAGTCTATGTGCACATGTTCCCATTGTGATTGCAAGGTAGGCCAAGCAGACAATTTTCCACACATGCATGACACTATGACATTATCTGTTCTATTTGGGTGTCCATACCCTGCCAAGTACAGTTCAATGCACTAACTGTATCGTGTGAACAATCCACCAATGTTCTTGGTGAAGTAAGTGCATTATTTCTTTTTGCAAAGCTTTGGGGTTCAACACATGTGACTGTCCACTGTCATTTTGAACAAGAATCACACCTTGTTGTATAGTGAGGCTTTGCCAAAGTGCAAAGTATCAGCATACTACAGAGTGAGCGAGGCCAAGATGGGTAAATGTATTTCAGCAAAATGTTTAATACTGAATTAGCTTCTGTGGCCTGTGCAAATTTCCTATAGTTCAAAGGAAAGGATTGAATCATTTCAGAATTCTGAGCATCAATGTAACAACATGGGCTTTATTGTTGTCTCAATACTAGTAGGAGATTGTGTATCATCCAACAACTCAACATGGTAATGCAAACACACTTTCATGTCTTCCGAATGGCCCTGATACTGCTGAAGTGTCAGTCTGTATCAGGGCCATTCGGAAGACATGAAGGTGAGTTTGCATTACCATGTTGAGTTGTTGGATGATCACAATTTTGTACTAGTATTGAGACAACAATAAAGCCCATCTTTGCAATTTTTGGGCAGTTAGTGCAGGACTCAGCTTCATAGAATGAAACAAGGACTGCAATGGCTTGTGATCCATTCCTAAGTAGATTTTCCTGCCATACTAATAGTGGTGGAATTTGGTGACACCATACAATATAGCCAATGCCTCTTTCTCTATTTGTGAATAGTTACACTGAGCCTTAGACAACACTTTGGATGTGAAAGCAATAGGCCTGTCTTTATCACCAATTTTGTGTGGAAGCACTACACTGATTCCATAAGAGGAAGTGTCAACTTGCAGCATAACTGGTTTGTCTGGATCAAAGTGAACCAAACATTGATCACTGAGCAATTCATCTTTAAGTTTTTGAAAAGCTTCTTGGCACTCTTCTTTCCAGACAACGGGGGAATTCTTCCAATGCAAGTGATGCAATAGACTGCAATTTGTGCAGTACTCAGTATAAATGGAATTAATAGTTCATTTTCCCCAAGACTGACTGCAATTCTGTGACATTGCAAGGAACTGGTAGGTCACATATGTCTAACAAATGTGACTGAAGAGAATTTACACCTTGACTGTTTATGACACCACCAAGAAACTGCAACTGTGGTTTTAAAAAATCACACTTGTCCAATCTACACTCTAGTCCTGCATCAGATAACACAAGGAACAAAGGACACAAATTTGCAATGCATTCTTCAGGTGTATGACCTACAACAATATCATCCAAATAGTATGAACAGTTTGGTACCTGGGCAGTCAGCTTTTCCCAGTACTGCTGGAAAACTGTGGGGCGGAAGCACTGACAAAAGGCAAATGCAAATATTTAAACAAGCCTAAATGAGTGTTCATAACACACACTTTTCAAGATTCTTCATCTAGTGGTATTTGAAGATATGAGTCGCACAAATCAGTTTTTGAAAAGTAGTAACCAGTGCCTAATCTGTCCATGAGATTCTCTCGGCATGGCAATGGGCAAGTATCAATCACAGTTTGTGGGTTGACTGCAGATTTAAAGTCAACACAGAGGCAAATGCAACCTGAAGGTATAGGGAGCAAAACCAGTGGACTTGCCCATTGATTAGCTTGTATCGGCGCAATAGCTCCACTACCTTGCAATTCTTTAAGATCAGCAGCGACTTTGTCCGATAAAGCAATGTGAAAAGTTCTAGCCTAGCAAAATTTCAGCTGAGCATTGTCTTTCATAGTAATATGTACAACAAAATTGTTATCCTTACCTAAATCTTCAGAAAGGAGTTCCGGGAATTCTTTCAGCAAGCTAGCTACACTGTCTTTGCCATCAAATGCAGTCTCTGACAATACATTCTCCTTAATTTGAAAGCCAAACAAATCAAATGAATCAAGGCCAAATATGTTCTCAGACTCACAGTGAAAGTCACAGTTCATGTATGCACGCAATGCATGGCAGGTAAAGTACATTTTCCAAGAATGGGAAAGTCTTGTCCATTATAAGCCATCAGGTGTGCGCTAGTTGTAGACAGGTGTGGGGAGCCTAACAGTTAATATGTGTTATGATTCAGCAATGTAACAGAGGTACCCATGTCTAACTGAAACTTCACACGTTTCCATTAATATATAAATGAACAAAAAGTTTTTGCACTGGTGTAGCACTGAAGAAACTGTTTGCTTGCTAGTTTTGCTAATGCCTGAGCCAGGATTTGAATATACTGCATTAATTACATGGGCCTTGTGACTAGATTTTTGTTAGTGGGCAGAATTCTTATGTTTACAAAATTGTTAAGGCTTTCGTGGCCACTTGTTGACAAACTGCCTATTGGCTTCTGTCTCGGGTTCTTCGGCCGACGTTCATCTAATGATTTTTCTGACGTTTCGCCAGCACGAGTGGCTGGCATTGTCAAAGCTTCACCCTCCATTGCCACCGGCAATGGAGGGTGAAGCTTTGACAATGCCAGCCACTCGTGCTGGCGAAACGTCAGAAAAATCATTAGATGAACGTCGGCCGAAGAACCCGAGACAGAAGCCAATAGGCAGTTTGTCATTCTTATGTTTGTTCTATTGCAAACATATGGATTGTATGTGACTTTTCTTGCCTCATGCGTAACATTGTGCTTGTTGGGACGGGCAGTCTTGGCATTTGTGCCATGAAGAGCCATGAGGGCATGACTTAATTTCATTCAGCTGTTTAGAGAGCTGTTGATGTGGTGTGGCGCATGCAGACTGTTGTTACCTGCTGGGCTGGCTATAAGCAAGGGACGACTTAACCCGACAAATTGGTGGCTGTTCCAATTTATCAACTGACACAGCACCTGAATCGTACTGATCTAGTATTTGCACTACATGCTGAAATGATGGATCTGATTGTTTCAAAATCTGTTATCTAAGTTTGACATCAGTTACACTGTACACAATTGCGTCACACAAAATCACATCTAAATATATAGCACCACAAGCACATTTGAATTCACATTTCCTTGTCATACCCTGTAAAACTGTTACCCACTCATGGTAGGTTTGTTCTGACCTTTCCTTGCTATGAAAGAATTGGTACCTAGCTGCCAACACATTCACTTGTTGGTCATAATAGTTAGCGAATCTACAACCTGATCATAGGAAAGTTCACTCAGAGTTGCATTAGGGAATAATTTCTGAACGAGGCAAAAAACTGCACTTGCTATCATCGACAAAAACTAATGTAGTGTCACAGTACATGGTACATTGTGAGCAATTACCTTGGCTTCAAACTGTTGCAACCACTTGAGCCACTCCTCATCTTTTTCATTAAACTTGGAGCTACCATTGCTGCCATTGCTGCTTGTGGTGCTGTGTTGGTAGGTTGATCACCAGGAGCTGGTGTACCGTGTTTAACAGTGAGGCAATTTCCTGGGTCTGAAACTGTGAAATCAGTGTTGGCTGCACTGCATCTACCACTTGCAGCTGTGGTGCCTGAGCAGGGGGTAGGAGAGGTGGGTTGTTCACCTCTGAATAGACAAATTCAATAAACAGACAAGGCAAGCAAGAAAAATAAGTACACAAGCAAAGAAAATTTCAGCAACATCCACCTGAAAACACTGATTAGCAAACACAGTATAAGAGATACTGTTGAAGCAAGTAAACACACCCCTGCAATGAAAAAAAAAGTAGAATTAAGGGCACCAGCAAAACACAAAACCCATGAAAAATCAAAAATTTGTGGCAGCCAGGCATGGGGTTATTCTTGTAACTCATTCCCAAATGTCAAATCCTACCTAGTCAATGATACAGGGTGTCTAGGAAATTTGCTTTCTAGGATCACTGAACAATAATTCAAGCAAATTGTACTAATAAATTTTACTACAAAAGGAAATGATCATAATACTTAACTTTGAATTTACACAGATGTGCCGCAAGCAAAGGGTGACAGACAAAATAAGCAAGTTTCTTCATTATAGTCAATGCTAGACAGTAGAAGCAAAATGATTAGTCTTGATACTATTCCTGGACTGGGCCATGGCCAGTCGGGCATGGTGCTTATGTTCTCTTTGCATAGAGAGTGCTCCTGTCATGTTGTCATCCTGTAGAGGGGTCGGTCAGCATGCAATTGGCTGAAATCTTGTTCACAGTCCTCTCCACTCTCTCATTCCTGGCTGGCATGCTGGCACTTGACTTTAAGCAGTAACATGATGACCCTACAGTTTTTGCATGTATTGCCACTGTATGCATCACAAATGATAAGAAGTTTCAATTTATTGGATGTCAATGTTTTGGAACTTTTAAAGGAAGTATAATAATGATTTCCCAGTGTCAACGTGATCACTCACAATCAAAGAGGGGCCTGAAGATGGTGCATGTTAACACTAAAACTGATTGTATATGAATAAAACCAGTAAATAAACCTGATGGTTTACTCCTTGCTACACAGAAAATACAATAATAGCTGTTGTCTCAATTTTAAGCAGAAGATGTCTATATTGAAACTGATATATTGTCTGAAACACAGACATTGAGATATGCTTCACTGGCTGGGAGGTCAGCTTTGATCTGTGGCAGATGAAAGGAAGTGCAAAAGGGTGGGGGGTCTGTCAGTTATCACCAATTTGTACGTTTAGTGTATAACGGCAGCGATGTATGTGAACCATCACCTTGTGCCCTCTGTGTGTACGCTTGACAGCCTCATTCAGCATACTGAAGAAGCTGTTCCAGCATTCATTGAGAACAAGATGCTACCAACTGGAGATTGCGGTGTATGTAGGTAAGAACCATGCCTGTCATCTGGGGTCCGAGGTCATTCTTGAATCATTGCAGCAACTGCCAGATAGGATTGAGATTATTAACTTTGCTCTAAGAGCTTCAGTGAATCTCTCAGTCTGAAGCATTGTACCCTCAACTGACCGGACTCCTCTAATTATGAACCAAGTAGCAAGCTTCAAAGGCTATGTGACAAGCTAGGTTATTACACCATAACATTGAGAATTGTTGGGTATCACTGAATGTGTCAGAGGTGGACTGCAGCCCAGATGACTGATTCTTTGCAGAGATTCTCAATGGCTTTTTCTAGCTTAGGCAGTTCTCTATCCATTCCTCATAATGTCACCTATAGCAGCTCTCAAAGTATTAGTGTAAAACTGAAAGAAATGGCCCCATAGATGAAATAATTAAAATCTCAGAGATTAATCATTGAAATATTTGCAACAAAGTCCCAACATCAGAAGCAGTCAAACAAAGCAGTAGAGCTCATACAGCACAAGGTACAGGAAGCTGACTAAAACCCAGAACTGATTGCAGTGAGATTTTTGTGGTAAATGTAACTGTATATCAAACAGTTAGGCTAATGGGATATGGAATTGGTGTACCCACTGAGATAAAATTAAAATTGCGTGTGAGATTATTTGGGCAAGACTTTATTTAAAGGGTGATCATAAACCTGTGACTGAACCTTCCTATCAAACACCAGAGTCATCCCAAGGTGTAACACAAATGTAGATCACTAGAATGTATGTTACCCAACCATAATGTCACCATTGGAGGAGACCTTAGTCATCCACCAGTCAATTTGAAATAATAGCAATTCTGTGAGTGGTTGGAATGACAATATGTCCTGTGAACCATTACTTCAAACAGTACTCCTCTGAAAACATAGGAAGGTGCAGAAGCACTGCCCCAGTTTACTTCTCACACCACTGTAAGATCAGTGATATAGATTTTAATGTCAATGGCATTGGAAAACAGCTGGAATTGTCAAAACTGAATAAGGCTCTAGGGCCCAAAGGAATACCTTTCACGTTCTATACAGTGTTGTAGCTGAGATAGCTCTCATTTTAACTATACTATACTTTAGGCCCCTAGAACAAAATGTACTGTGCCCAGTGACTGGAAGAAAGTACACATCACACACATCTATGGCTATAGTATGAAACTACAGTATCACACTGAATGAGTGTGAACTATTTCAAAGTATAAAAAGCAAAGATCCCAAACAAAAAAGTCATATAGCAACTGTGCCGAAGATGATTTTCTAGTAGCAAGAATTCTAAATCATAATTTTGAACATACCCACTAGAAGCAACGCCTCACATAGCTTCTTCTTTGTAGTTCAAATGCTTGGATAAGTTGGTGATGTCTCATTCTTGACAGCAGCTTTGTCATCATGTCTACGAGCATTCCATTTGTCAAAATTTTCTCCAATGTTATTTCTCCTGAATTCATTTTTCCTAACTAAATGCTGCCTGGTATATTATGTTTAGTGTGGCCTTTTTGTAATAGAATAGACACTGCCAGTGTCTAAGACAGAGTGCCAGGAATCCAGACACTGAGAAGTGGATAGTGTCCCTGCTGATACAGCAACTCAGCAGAAGCCACTGTTTTCATACTGCCACTTCCACATGTCAATGACCTGGAATATCGGGAAGTTTTTCAGTTGCAGGCTGTGTCAGCCCCTGCCAAGGAGTCTTTTTCATAACTACGTCACCACTATGACTGCCATGGCTGGGTCATGATTTGAGGACCACTGCCTGACTACCCAGGGTATGGTGGCTAACACCCTGCTTCCAACTCTATGGGATGGCTCTCCTTAATATATGCCGCCTGATCTGCAAGCCACTTGCTGCTGGTCTCTGGCCTTCGATCCAGAGCTAGAGTCTGGGAAGAGCTATGAAGGACATGATGTCTCTACCTTTCTTGTGCCTGTAGTTACGGCACATCCAGGTTTGGCCACTGCTATCAACTCAGCTCCCAGCATGCTGACTGTGCCAGGTAGCTGTGTTGCCTCCTGAGCAAAGCTTACTAACCACAAGCTGCACTTTCCTGCCCAACACTTCAAGCAGGAGTATTAAAAGTTGACACTAAACTCCACCAGAGACAAGGGCACACTCAAATGACTGTTCAAGTTGGTGGACTTAATAAAAGAACTGTTTATGTTCACCATTTGTTTTTCCACAAGTGCTTACAATGTAATGCCTGCCTCTCAAACCATCAAAGAACCCAATATGCCCTATGTGTGGGTCAAACCCACCCTGAGGTACAAAAAGATGGCTCCCATCAAATCTCACTTCATTCATTTCTGTTGTTAAAAGTTGGTGGTTTGGAGATAAAGAACAAGGTATGATTCATTTTGATGACAGGAGAGTGCAAGTGGTGATTGAACTAGGACAGCAACATTTACAAGTAGCAGCTCAGACTTTTGGTTTGCACTCACAGAATCCTTAGATTCTGGTGTCTCTGTATCCTTTCTATCTTCGTTTTCTTGTACCCATTTTCTCGCACCCATTTGAGTCACAGCTGCCAATATCATGGTGTTAACATTGGCACACGCATGGGTTGTCAGCTGTGGAGGCCCACTATTATGAGTGTTTGGTGCAGTGTGTGTTTAGGCTCTGTGCAGCATTAAAGTGTTATGTCAGTTCTGCCACAGTTCACCACCTGTACTGTTTTACTAGTCTGTCCAGATTACAACATCTGACATTTGTAATTAGGAGTGGCCACCCAACCCCAATATGTCTGGATGTGGTTTCACATCAGTTTCATCACATGTTGAAGATACTAATCATAGCACTCCTAAAACACCTGATAAGTTGTGCAGTTTCTGAAGTGCTCATGTTGAGCCCCCGCACTATCATGATCTGCCCTCAGTCAAACTCAGGTAGATCACTTACTATATGCACCATGCATGTGTATGACTCATTCCTCACCAGGTGAGACTGACTTGCATCAATTTGTTTACACCAATAGCAGGTCAGTTGTCATAATGTTCTGGCTGATCAGTGTATGTACACACTAGGACAATCCATAAGGGGAGGGACCCTCCATGGTACACAGGCTTTGCCTTTACAAATGTCTGCTTGTGTCTGTGTATGTGTGGTTGTATATGGGTGTTTGTGCGAGTGTATACCTGTCCTTTTTTCCCCCTAAGGTAAGTCTTTCTGCTCCCGGGATTGGAATGACTCCTTAGCCTCTCCCTTAAAACCCACATCCTTTCGTCTTTCCCTCTCCTTCCCTCTTTCCTGATGAAGCAACCGTTGGTGATGTGCACATCACTGATCCTTTTTAGCTGCTCCCCACAGGTTTTAACGTCATTATTTCTTCGTCAGACAATTGTTAGCCCCATTTTCGTAATCTTTCACCACAACACTACTCCTTTTAATACATTTACACGTTTTTTCCAAATTTTCCCGAATTTCTCCGTCTTTTAACGTGTTTTAGCGGCAACACAACCACCTAACCTTTATGCACATCGTTGTCTACCAACCCAAGTTCACCACAGGATCAACTTAACCAACACTTTTTCGCCTTTTTTCATACCAGATCTCCAGTTGCTTTCTAGTTCACCTTTATCTCTCCCCATATATTTTTATCTTTCATTTTCATTTCAACCTCATGCTACACTTTCCACCTTCTAATACCATGTCACCCTCACAACACCCCCACAACGACCCCATTAAGTTTTATTTACATTCCCTCCGCAAACATGCCCTCGCCCTAGCCAGATTACGCTCCCATATTTTATTTTCTCAGGCTTGTCTGACATTTGGCATTACCCCCAAAGGCCTCACACTTAAAGTTCCCATCTCTGGCTGCAACCCTTCTTTCCATATACCAGTTCCAAACTGAACAATCCATTGCCCTCACCCACCTAATCCTTCACCTACACATCAACTCAGCCAACGAACACACCCGTCAACTCCTATCCTTAATAAAAGTCCTCAATCTTTCCTCTCCCACATCCACACCGGCTGTTCAGAGCATCCTCCTACAGGCCAACCGCAAATTAGAACAGCATGCCACCCTCCACCTCAAAAAACTATCCAATCTCATGGTTTTCCACCTCCGGAAAGGCAACTCACTCACCCTTCACAACCTTTCCAGCAAACCTCAACCTCCTCTCATTGCACACAAACCCAGTCTCTCCCATCTACTCAATCTCCCACTTCCAGCTCCACTCCCTCCAAAACAAAATTCCAGTCAATGCAATCTGGAACCACAACACCCTAATTCAGTAGTTAACCTTTCCTCCAAACCTCTCTCCCAATCCGAAACCTCTGTCCTATCCAAAGGCCTCACCTTCAGCCCCACTCCCAGATTCAACCAAACAGCCCTCGTCAAAGATTTACTGTCCTACACTCATACTCTCTGCTGGAAGTATCACTTTGCCACGAAGAAAAATGATCCTAATCCTACTCCTAATGATCCAACGCCCCAAGACACTATCCAAATTGAACCCTGCCTGAAACAGTTCCGTCCTCCGTCACAGCGGGACCCACCTCCTCTTCCTCAAAATCACCCTCTCCAAACTTTCCAGGAATTTCTGACTTCCAGCCTTGCCTTTCAATCCTTCTTAAAAAACCTTAATCCTACTCCCAAGATCACCACTGCTGAAGCCCAAGCTATCCATGATCTGAAGGCTGATCGATCCATCGTCATTCGTCCGGCGGACAAGGGTTCCACGACCGTGCTACTTGATCGTCGGAAGTATGTAGCTGAGGGACTGCGTCAGCTTTCAGACAACACCACATACAAAGTTTACCAAGGTAATCCCATTCCCGATGTCCAGGCAGAGCTTCAAGGAATCCTCAGAACCTTAGGCCCCCTGTAAAACCTTTCACCTGACTCCATCAACCTCCTGACCCCACCGACACCCCGCACCCCTACCTTCTACCTTCTTCCCAAAATTCATAAACCCAACCATCCCAGCTGCCCCATTGTAGCTGGTTACCAAGCCCCCACAGAGTGTATCTCTGCCTACGTGGATCAACACCTTCAACCCATTACATGCAGTCTCCCATCCTTCATAAAAGACACCAACCACTTTCTCGAACGCCTAGAATCCTTACCCAATCTGTTACCCCCGGAAACCATCCTTGTAACCATTGATGCCACTTCCTTATACACAAATATTCAGCACGTCCAGGGCCTCGCTGCGATGCAGCACTTCCTTTCACGCCGATCACCTGCCACCCTACCTAAAACCTCTTTCCTCATTACCTTAGCCAGCTTCATCTGATCCACAACTTCTTCACTTTTGAAGGCCAGACATACCAACAATTAAAGGGAACAGCCATGGGTACCAGGATGGCCCCCTCATACGCCAACCTATTCATGGGTCACCTAGAGGAAGCCTTCTTGGTTACCCAGGCCTTCCAACCCAAAGTTTGGTACAGATTTATTGATGACATCTTCATGATCTGGACTCACAGTGAAGAAGAACTCCAGAATTTCCTCTCCAACCTCAACTCCTTTGGTTCCATCAGATTCACCTGGTCCTACTCCAAATCCCACGCCACTTTCCTTGACGTTGACCTCCATCTGTCCAATGGCCAGCTTCACACATCCGTCCACATCAAACCCACCAACAAGCAACAGTACCTCCATAATGACAGCTGCCACCCATTCCACATCAAACGGTCCCTTCCCTACAGCCTAGATCTTCATGGCAAACGAATCTGCTCCAGTCCGGAATCCCTGAACCATTACACCAACCACCTGACAACAGCTTTCGCATCCCGTAACTACCCTCCCGACCTGGTACAGAAGCAAATAACCAGAGCCACTTCCTCATCCCCTCAAACCCAGAACCTCCCACAGAAGAACCACAAAAGTGTCCCACTTGTGACTGGATACTTTCCGGGACTGGACCAGACTCTAAATGTGGCTCTCCAGCAGGGATACGACTTCCTCAAATCCTGCCCTGAAATGAGATCCATCTTTCATGAAATCCTCCCCACTCCACCAAGAGTATCTTTCCGCCGTCCACCTAACCCTCATAACCTCTTAGTTCATCCCTATGAAATCCTCAAACCACCTTCCCTACCCTCTGGCTCCTATCCTTGTAACCGCCCCCGGTGTAAAACCTGTCCCATGCACCCTCCCACCACCACCTACTCCAGTCCTGTAACCTGGAAGGTATACACGATCAAAGGCAGAGCCACGTGTGAAAGCACCCACGTGATTTACCAACTGATCTGCCTACACTGTGATGCATTCTATGTGGGAATGACCAGCAACAAACTGTCCATTCGCATGAATGGACACAGGCAGACAGTGTTTGTTGGTAATGAGGATCACCCTGTGGCTAAACATGCCTTGGTGCACGGCCAGCACATCTTGGCACAGTGTTACACCGTCCGGGTTATCTGGATACTTCCCACCAACACCAACCTATCCAAACTCCAGAGATGGGAACTTGCTCTTCAATATATCCTCTCTTCCCGTTACCCACCAGGCCTCAATCTCCGCTAATTTCAAGTTGCCGCCACTCATACCTGCCATTCAACAACATCTTTGCCTCTGCACTTCCGCCTCGACTGACATCTCTGCCCAAACTCTTTGTCTTTAAATATGTCTGCTTGTGAGATGTCTGCTTGTGTGTGTATATGTGTGGATGGATATGTGTGTGTGTGTGCGAGTGTATTATGTTTGAGCTCAGAATACGTTCTAAGCTTCAACAACAAATTGATGTTGAGAATATTGGACGGTAGTTTTGTGGATCACTTCTACCATCCTTCTTGTAGATGGGTGTGAACAGTGCCTTCTTCCAAGAAGTGGGCATGGTTTATTGTTCATGGGCTCTATGGTAGGTTATAGTTAGAAGGAGAGCTAACTCAGCTGTAAATACAGTATAGAATCTGACAGGGATTCCATTAGGGCCGGAATATTTATTCAATTTTAGCGATTTCAGCTCTTTCTCAACACCAATGACACTAACATATATTTCCAACATAGGATTAAACAGCCAGTCATTTGCAAATAAATGGTAGATGCATTGACCTAAGTTTTAACATTTACTTGGGGTGTCTTCATCAAAATGAAATGTTGCTAAATTGTAAAATTACATTGCTGAAAACAATAGTCAGAATTTGGAGTAGCTACACTCAAGTCAAAAGTTAAATATAATGTTTTGGACCTTGCCATGTGTGCCCAGCTGAGAATAACATCAAACTGAATAATATTTATTTCATCCATCTTTTCAGTGATATGAGGATTAAACTGGGGCAATTATCCTGTGTTTTCCTTTGTAAATCAACATTTGCAAAAAGAGTTAAGCATTTCAGCTACTGCTGTGAAACCCTCAATTTCAGTTCCTGTCTCACTCAGTAGCAATGGCACACTAACTTTGGTGCCACTAATGGCCTTTACACATGACCATAATTTGTTTGGGTTCTGTGAAAAATAAATGGTAAATATTTTGCTATGGTAGTCATTGAAGGCATCATACATTTTCTCTTCACAGCCAAACATGGTTCATTCAGCATGTTTCTGTCTATAGGCCTATGCTTGGTTTTACACCTGTTATGAAGTAATCTCTGTTTCTTTAAAAGTTTCTTTACAGTGATTGTATACTGTGGAGGTTACCTCCAATTATGAACTGTTCTACTGGGTACACATCCATCTAAGGTATGGTCAATTAGTCTTTTAAACTTGAGCCATAGTTCCTCTACATTGTATGTATTGTATTGTATGTTAAACGGGGACCTAGAAATTACAGAGAGGCTCTGTCCCCACCGCAACCTCAGTAGTCCACAACCCCATGACGACTACCGCAGTCCACTTCACCCCTACGCCGCCACACACCAAACCCAGGGTTATTGTGCGGTTCGGCCCCCAGTGGACCCCCAGCGAACATCTCACACCAGATGAGTGTAACCCATATGTTTGCGTGGTAGAGTAATGGTGGTGTACGTGTACATGGAGAAATTGAATCACCGACATAGTGTAACTGAGGTAGAATAAGAGGAACCAGCCTGAATTCGCTGAGGCAGATGGAAAACCACCTAAAAACCATCCACAGACTGGCCGGTTCACCGGACCTCCACACAAATCTGACGAGCGGATTCATGCCGGGGACCAGGTGCTCCTTCCCACCCGGAAAGCCGTGCATTAGACCACACGGTCAAACGGGGGGGCTCCTCTACATACTTATGCCCTATGCTAAAAGTTTCAAGTTCCTCATTCAGACACTACTGATTTTTTATGTCGTTTACTGAATATATATATATATATATATATATATATATATATATATATATATATATATATATATATATATATATATAGTCTTCCCTCTCCTTCCCTCTTTCCTGATGAGGCAACAGTTTGTTGCGAAAGCTTGAATTCTGTGTGTATGTTTGTGTTTGTTTGTGTGTCTGTCGACCTGCAAGCACATTCATTTGATAAGTCACATCATCTTTGTTTATATATATATATATATATATATATATATATATATATATATATATATATATATATATATATATATATAAAATAGAGGGAAACATTCCACATGGGAAATATATCTAAAAACAAAGATGATGTGACTTACCGAACGAAAGCGCTAAGCGCTGGCAGGTCGATAGACACACAAACATACACACAAAATTCAAGCTGTTTGTGTGTCTGTCGACCTGCCAGCACTTTCATTTGGTAAGTCACATCATCTTTGTTTTTATATATATATAACCTGCCAGCACTTTCATTTGGTAAGTCACATCATCTTTGTGTATACAAAGATGATGTGACTTACCAAATGAAAGTGCTGGCAGGTCGACAGACACACAAACAAACACAAACATACACACAAAATTCAAGCTTTCGCAACAAACTGTTGCCTCATCAGGAAAGAGGGAAGGAGAGGGAAAGACGAAAGGATGTGGGTTTTAAGGGAGAGGGTAAGGAGTCATTCCAATCCCGGGAGCGGAAAATACTTACCTTAGGGGGAAAAAAGGATGGGTATACACTCGCACACACACACATATCCATCCACACATATACAGACACAAGCAGACATATTTGAAGACAAAGAGTTTGGGCAGAGATGTCAGTCAAGGCAGAAGTGCAGAGGCAAAGATGTTGTTGAATGACAGGTGAGGTGTGAGGGGCGGCAACTTGAAATTAGCGGAGATTGAGGCCTGGTGGATAACGGGAAGAGAGGATATATTGAAGAGCAAGTTCCCATCTCCGGAGTTCGGATAGGTTGGTGTTAGTGGGAAGTATCCAGATAACCCGGACGGTGTAACACTGTGCCAAGATGTGCTGGCCGTGCACCAAGGCATGTTTAGCCACAGGGTGATCCTCATTACCAACAAACACTGTCTGCCTGTGTCCATTCATGCGAATGGACAGTTTGTTGCTGGTCATTCCCACATAGAATGTGTCACAGTGTAGGCAGGTCAGTTGGTAGATCACGTGGGTGCTTTCACACGTGGCTCTGCCTTTGATCGTGTACACCTTCCGGGTTACAGGACTGGAGTAGGTGGTGGTGGGAGGGTGCATGGGACAGGTTTTACACCGGGGGCGGTTACAAGGATAGGAGCCAGAGGGTAGGGAAGGTGGTTTGGGGATTTCATAGGGATGAACTAAGAGGTTACGAAGGTTAGGTGGACGGCGGAAAGACACTCTTGGTAGAGTGGGGAGGATCCGAACTGCGGAGATGGGAACTTACTCTTCAATATATCCTCTCTTCCCGTTATCCACCAGGCCTCAATCTCCGCTAATTTCAAGTAGCCGCCACTCACACCTCACCTGTCATTCAACAACATCTTTGCCTCTGCACTTCTGCCTCGACTGACATCTCTGCCCAAACTCTTTGTCTCTAAATATGTCTGCTTGTGTCTGTATATGTGTGGATGGATATGTGTGTGTGTGCGAGTGTATACCCGTCCTTTTTTCCCCCTAAGATAAGTCTTTCCGCTCCCGGGATTGGAATGACTCCTTACCCTCTCCCTTAAAACCCACATCCTTTCGTCTTTCCCTCTCCTTCCCTCTTTCCTGATGAGGCAACAGTTTGTTGCGAAAGCTTGAATTTTGTGTGTATGTTTGTGTTTGTTTGTGTGTCTGTCGACCTGCCAGCACTTTCATTTGGTAAGTCACATCATCTTTGTTTTTAGATACATTTTTCCTACGCGGAATGTTTCCCTCTCTCCCTCTCTCTCTCTCTCTCTCTCTCTCTCTCTCTATATATATATATATATATATATATATATATATATATATATATATATATATATATATATATATATATACACTCCTGGAAATTGAAATAAGAACACCGTGAATTCATTGTCCCAGGAAGGGGAAACTTTATTGACACATTCCTGGGGTCAGATACATCACATGATCACACTGACAGAACCACAGGCACATAGACACAGGCAACAGAGCATGCACAATGTCGGCACTAGTACAGTGTATATCCACCTTTCGCAGCAATGCAGGCTGCTATTCTCCCATGGAGACGATCGTAGAGATGCTTGATGTAGTCCTGTGGAATGGCTTGCCATGCCATTTCCACCTGGCGCCTCAGTTGGACCAGCGTTCGTGCTGGACGTGCAGACCGCGTGAGACGACGCTTCATCCAGTCCCAAACATGCTCAATGGGGGACAGATCCGGAGATCTTGCTGGCCAGGGTAGTTGACTTACACCTTCTAGAGCACATTGGGTGGCACAGGATACATGCGGACGTGCATTGTCCTGTTGGAACAGCAAGTTCCCTTGCCGGTCTAGGAATGGTAGAACGATGGGTTCGATGACGGTTTGGATGTACCGTGCACTATTCAGTGTCCCCTCGACGATCACCAGTGGTGTACGGCCAATGTAGGAGATCGCTCCCCACACCATGATGCCGGGTGTTGGCCCTGTGTGCCTCGGTCATATGCAGTCCTGATTGTGGCGCTCACCTGCACGGCGCCAAACACGCATACGACCATCATTGGCACCAAGGCAGAAGCGACTCTCATCGCTGAAGACGACACGTCTCCATTCGTCCCTCCATTCACGCCTGTCGCGACACCAGACACCACTGGAGGCGGGCTGCACGATGTTGGGGCGTGAGCGGAAGACGGCCTAACGGTGTGCGGGACCGTAGCCCAGCTTCATGGAGACGGTTGCGAATGGTCCTCGCCGATACCCCAGGAGCAACAGTGTCCCTAATTTGCTGGGAAGTGGCGGTGCGGTCCCCTACGGCACTGCGTAGGATCCTACGGTCTTGGCGTGCATCCGTGTGTCGCTGCGGTCCGGTCCCAGGTCGACGGGCACGTGCACCTTCCGCCGACCACTGGCGACAACATCGATGTACTGTGGAGACCTCACGCCCCACGTGTTGAGCAATTCGGCGGTACGTCCACCCGGCCTCCCACATGCCCACTATACACCCTCGCTCAAAGTCCGTCAACTGCACATACGGTTCACATCCACGCTGTCGCGGCATGCTACCAGTGTTAAAGACTGTGATGGAGCTCTGTATGCCACGGCAAACTGGCTGACACTGACGGCGGCGGTGCACAAATGCTGCGCAGCTAGCGCCATTCGACGGCCAACACCGCGGTTCCTGGTGTGTCCGCTGTGCCGTGTGTGTGATCATTGCTTGTACAGCCCTCTCGCAGTGTCCGGAGCAAGTATGGTGGGTCTGACACACCGGTGTCAATGTGTTCTTTTTTCCATTTCCAGGAGTGTGTGTGTGTATATATATATATATATATATATATATATATATATATATATATATATATATATATATATATATATATATCAGAGGGAAACAGTCCACGTGGGATATATATATATATATATATATATATATATATATATATATATATATATATATATATATATATATATATCTGATTTTTTTCCTTTGTACTTTGGTAATCATTGTTGTCACAACCACTTCATGATGATACCAGTTTCAGTGTTGACATCCTCAACTTCTGTCCACAGATGCATGATCCTTCTGAAAAATGTTGGAATAGTAATCTCATACTTTTTTTGCAGAGGATATGGTTATCTGTAGTAAATTTCAGTCTGAAAGTAGCTGCATAAATATACAGTCAGATCTTCACAGGATTTCAAACTGGTGCACAGATTGGCAACTTGCTTTAAATGTTCTGAAATCTAAAATTGTGCACTTCACAAAACATAACAGAAAAATTTTGTGGAATCCTATGACTACCATATCAGTGAGTCACTGCTGGAATTGGCCAACTCATACAAATACCTGGATGTAACATTTCACAGGTATATCAAAAGAAATGATTATACAGGCTCAGTTTTGGGTAAAGCAGGTGGTAGACTTTGGTTTATTTGTAGAATGGTAGAGTACTGGTGAAGTGTAATCAGTCTATAAAGGAGATTGCTTACAAATCACTTTTGTGACCCATCCTGGAATATTGCTCAAGGGTGTGGAACCCACGCCGAATAGGACTAACTGGAGATACTGAACGTATACAGAGAAGGGCCAGTATGAATGGGCACAGGTTTTTTTAAGCCATGGGAGAGTGTGTGGTGTCACTGCCAGACACTACACTTGCTAGGTGGTAGCCATTTAAATCGGCTGCGGTCCGGTAGTATACGTCGGACCCGCATGTCGCCACTGTCAGTAATTGCAGACCGAGCGCCACCACACGGCAGGTGTAGAGAGACGTACTAGCACTCGCCTCAGTTGTACAGCCGACGTTCATAGCAATGGTTCACCGACAACTACGCTCTCATTTGCCGAAACGATAGTTAGCATAGCCTTCAGTTACATTTGCTACGACCTAGCAAGGCACCGTATTCAATTGATATTGATATTCTATTAATGTATCATCAAGAGCGATGTTCTACAAATGTGGATTAAAGTTAAGTATTCCAGAAGCTACGTACTTTTCTTTATAGCATTCATTATGTATCCTGTTTCAGACCTCACGCCAGCCTGCGTGAGTTTAAGCGCGTGCCTTTTGGCTTCCTCTCATTGTGTCTAGGCTGTCTTGTCTAGACACAACAGAGTGTTACAGAGATACTGAAGGAGCTGAACTGGCACACTCTTGTAAATAGATTTAACTACTGGTATCCCAAGAAAGTTTACTAACAAAGTTTCAAGCACTAGCTTTAAAAGATAATTCTAGCATTATACTACAACCCCTGTGTATTGTTCCCATAGGGATCAAGAAAACAAGATTAGGTTAATCACAGCATGCACAGAGGCATTTAACCAGTCATTCTTCCCATGCTCCATACATGAAAGGAATGGGAAGAAACCTTAACAGCTGGAGTGGTGGGATGTACCCTCTGCCATATACTTCATGTTGATGCTTAGGTCATGAATTAAAGGATCTTTTAGATTAGACTTATGCTACATGGCATATGCAGCTTAACATGTTTAATCATTGTTAGTTGGTGGTGTGAGTAATTTCTAAAGTGTATATTAGGGGATAGAATAGTCTGGATGGTAGTGAACATGATTTGGTTCACAGATGTACAGTGCTTAATAAGGTAGCTGTAATCATTGGTTACCTCAAGACTAGCCAAGTAGAGATCATAATGGAATCAAACGATTCAGACTTACTGTCTTTACATTATGTGACATTAATCCAATAAAGCTACATGCTGAGGAACCACATGGAAGTGACATGATCATTAGATGTGATGACATCAATTAAATCACTCCTCGTCTTCCAGGACACAGTACACAAAATAATATAGAATAATTGAGTGAAATCTCTTTATTTTTGACAATATGGGAGAATATATCAGATATTAGGGAGAATCAAACAATGGAAACTCAGGTAGGAATATCAAAAATATAGGAAAAGACAGATTGCTAGTTACCATAAAGAAGACATATGAAGTTGCAGACAGGTACAAATAGAAGACAAACTTCTGGCCACAGCCTTCATCAGTAAATGATACACACACACCATTCACACACACACACAAACACAACTCACACACACATGACTGCCAACTCCAGCACCTTGGGCCAGAATGCAACTAGCATGTGGAAAGCAAGCAGCAACCTGGAGAGGACAGGGAAAGGGAAGGGATAGTAGTGTTTGAGTGGGGCAAGAGATTAATGCTGCCTGGTGGAGTGTACAGGGACTAGATTGCCATCAGCTGCAGTGTCAGGAGGTTTTGGGGTGGGGAGGTGGGGAAGAAAGGAACAAAAAAGGAGAAGAGTGGGGAAAGATGGGTGGATGCATTGCCAGAGGGCTGCAAATAAACAGGATGGGAGATGAGAATAAGGAGATGGTGGACATAAAGATTGGAAACTTGGGTGGAGGGTGTGGGAATAGTATGTTACCGTAGGTTGAGTCTGAGGTAATTAAGGGAGTGGAGAATGTGTTGTAAGGATAACTCTCATCTGTGCAGCTCAGTAAAGCTAGTGGTGGAGGGAGGGATCCAGATGTCTTGGATATTGAATAGCCACTGAAATCAAGTGTATTCTCTTCAGCTGCATGTTGTGCCACAGGGAAGTGTATTTTGCTCCCGGCGACAGTTTGGCAGTGGCTTTTCATCCTGGTGGCCAGCTGGTTGGTAGACATATCAATATAAAAATTTCTGTAATGATTGCAGCAGACCTGGTAAATGAGATGGCTGCTTTCTCAGGTGGCTCAGGATCTGATGGGGTAGGGTAAATCTGTGACAGGACTGGAATAGGAAGTGCTGGGTGGGTGAATTGGGCAGGTTTTGCACCTGGGTCTTCCACAGGGATATGGTGCTTGTGGCAAGGGGCTGGGATTGGGAATGGCATAATGATCAAATAGGATACTGTGGAAGATTGGTGGGCAATGAAACATCACTTTAGGATGGGTGGGCAGTATCACAGTTAGGAGGTCCCTCATTTCAGAGCATGATTAGATTAGATTAGATTAGATTTACTTTCATTCCAATTGATCCGTAGTGAGGAGGTCCTCCAGGATGTGGAACATGTCAGAAAAACAACAATACATGACAAATATTTACAATTAAAACAAATAAGCTAATGTACCATTCCACAGGTCCCAAGTGGAATGATCATCATTTTTTAATGATAGGTAATCAAAGCCCTGGTGAAGGATGTGGTTCAGTTGTTCCAGTCCAGGATGGTACTATGAAATGAAGGGGATGCTCTTTTGTGGCTGGTTCTTAAGGGGTGGGGGGAGAATTGGGGTGTAAGGGGAAACAGAACAGGAGATCTGTTTGTGGACTACATCTGGGCGATAGTGCCTGCCTGTAAGGCCTTAGTGGGACCCTTAGCTGCTTCAATATCCAAGACATCTGGATCCCTCCCTCCACCACTAGCTTTACTGAGCTGCACACATGAGAGTTATCCTTACAATACATTCATAATGGAGTTTTTGTCACAGCAGCTTTGCTGTCCCTTGGTAGCCAGGCTGTATGGCAGAGATTTTTTGGTGTGGAATGGCTGACAGCTGTCAAAATGCAGGTACCCTTGGTGGCTGGAGGGTTTAATGTTAAAAGAAGGGTGGATGGAACCATAAGAGAGAAAGAGGTCAACATCTATGTAGGTGGCATGGAGGGTTGAGAAGGACTATGAGTAGTGGATGAAAGAGAAGGTATTGAGGTTGTGAAGGAATGAAGATAGGGTGTCTTGGGCCTGAGTCCAGATCTTGAAGATATGATCAGTGAACCTGAACCAGATTGGGGGTTTGGTGTTTTGGATGCTAGGAAGGTCTCTAGATGGGCCATAGAAAGTTGGCATAGAAGGGTGTCATGCCCAATGCCTATGGCTGTCTTCAAATGAGACGTAGTTGTGGGTTAGGATAAGGTTAGTAAGGTGTATGAGGAATGAGGTAGTGGGTACTACTAACTTAATAACTGTAACTATCTTTGTTCCTTCACACCCCCAACACTTTCTCTTCCATCCACTTCACATGGTTCTCCTCAACCCACCATGCCACCTTCTTAGATGTTGACCTCCTCCTCTCTGATGGCTCCATCCACCCCTCCGTCAACATTAAACCCACCAACTACCAACAGTACCTGAATTTTGCCAGCTGTCATCCCTTTGAAACCAAAAAATCTCTTCCATGCAGCCTGGCCATACAGGGATTATGTATCTGCAGTTAACAAAACTCCCTTGCTCAGTATACTGATGGTCTCACCAAGGTCTTCACAGACAGGCACTATTCCCCACTGCCAAACTGTGGCCAAGAGCAAAGTAGATCACCCCAAAGATGCAATTGAAGAGAACACACTTGATTTCAATGGCTGCTCCACTATCCAAACCATCTGGATCCTTTCCTCCACCACTAGCTTTTCTGAACTGTGCAGATGAGAGTTATCCTTACAACACATTCTCTGCTCCTGTAATCACCCCAGCCTCAACCTACAGTAGCATACTGTTCCCATACCCTCCATCCAAGGTTCCAGAATGTAGAGACTCAGTGGTCATGAGATAGGATAAATAATGTCACTGTGGGTGTAGCAGTGCACAGCAAAGTGTAAATGCTTGTAACTGATTCGCTGCATATGTTGCAGATGCTTCAGACAGAGCATAAAGAACCTAGATATAAATCTCCAGACAATAACCCTTCCAATACTGCATCTCAGTAAAAGCTTCCCCTTCCACACTGCAACTTCTGCATGTTAGTGACCTGCGATGGCAGAAAGTTTCTGCTGTTTGACACGTGCCTATGAGGCCACAGACAGATGTCACTCACCAACTTTGAGCAGACCTTTCCACAGCAATAGAAATGCAGCCTTTTGTAAAACCAATGTCAAGCAGCTGCATTCACCTCCTGGAGCAACCATCATTGTCAACCAGTTGGGCAACGTAGCTACACCTAGGGTGTATCAGCCACAGTCTTGGAGTCTTCATTTTAACTATGTTGCTGCTGCCACTGCTGTTGCTGGCAACATTGCAAGGATGACTGCCTGGCTGCCTAAGCCTTTATGTCCAACACTCTGCTGCCACTCTTATGGGATCACTTGTCCTCATATTGCCACCATAGTCCACCAGCTGCCTATCATTGCTCTCCAGCCTTCAGTTCAGAGACTCTGGTCAGCTCTCTGAGCTATCAAAGGGAGGTGTCACTGCCTTGCCTCATGTCCATAATGAGGACACGTCTTATCTCAGCCACTGCTGTCAACTCAGCTCCTGGCACACCAGCTGCAACTGGTCAGCATGCTACCTTCTTTACAATGTGTGTTTACTCCACAGTGTGCTATCCCACCCACTATTACAAGTGGGAATATTATGAACCAATGCTAGACCACTCAAGACACAAGGACACACTAAGATCACTGTTCAAGGCTGTAGATTTAATAAAAATACTGTTTATGTTCACCATCTGTTTTTCTATAGATGTATACAACATCATTCTCATCTCCCTAGCCATCAAAGAACCCAAGATACCCCAAGTGGGGGTCAGACTGAATCAGACAAACAAGAAGACAGCTCCCAGTAAGCAGTAGCAACCATTCTCACCTGATTCATTACATTTGTATCCACTTGTCTCTGACAGGTCAGTTGTACCATTATTGTCACACAACAGTTTAATTGAGCCCTTTTTTGTAAAAGCAGACATTTCTCTTTGTAGCTCTTACAAAAAAGGTACTTCCTGACAGCCAGAATTTAATGCCATTTCCTCTGCTTCTGTCATCAAGAGAGCTCCTGTGAGTTACTTTTTGTTGATTCTTGACATTGCTGTACCTTGTGACATCAACAAGAGACTGGATGCTAGTCTCTATTGTCTCTAGCTCAGTCACATCAGTGTCTCCTGTGATGTCTTGGGCATCATCTTTAGAAAAATTTGGTTTGAAAATTTTAGTTCCCTTTAGATATAATTTACAGCTTTCCAGTGGGGTGCATCTGAGTTATTATTAAATTGACTCACCATTCCAGCTTCATACTGGTGTCCTAAGTCTGGTCTACTACCTACCGATAATTGTGCATACATTATGCTACCAATGGCTTCTCTGTGAGGGACATTCTTCATGGCAGCTATTTCTCTCTCTACCTTTGAAGTCATTTCATGAGTTAATGCTTGGTTATTATCTAGCAGTGTGGACACAGGATGGCAGTCCCCCACACTACATTTTTTAAACTCTGATTTATACTGCATAATGGGTCTATTCCATCCATAAAAGTCTGCATCTGTGATCTCTCATTACTCAGGCTCCAGGCAATTGGATACTTCTCCTAGGTTCTTTAGCTTTAATTATTCCTTTAGTTTCTTTTTAAATGCAGATTTTGGTGTCAGACTGTTACAAAAGACCAGTATGTCATCTATCTAAACTGCTAGAATGACTATATCTCTTCCTTGATTTTTTATAAACACAGCTGTCACCTGTGTTATATTATCTGTGCATATGTTTCTTTGTAGTCTAAATATCTGACCTGTCCACATCCTGTAACTACCAGACATGCTTTATGGCTAATTGTTTGCCCCTGTAAATTTATTTTTGTTTTGAAGACACAGTTGGCATCAAAAGCTTTTTTTTCCTGGAGGCAGAATTGCTGATTTCCAAGTCCTATTTTCTGCAAGTGACTTTAATTCCTCTTTAATTGCTTTTAAACATTTCTGTGAGCCCATAGACAGTAGTGATCCTCCAAAGCTGATGGTTCTGATTCTTGTGAATCCTTTATAGTGATAGCCGCATGGGCTAATATAACAAAGAAAACAGTCAATTCTTGACAAAAAAATTTAATTGGATAGATAAAACATCTACTCATGAAGCAGTGGCAGGACACACACATAAAACAAGATCATGATTAGGCAAGCATTTGGAGCCAGTATCTCCTTCTTCAGGTAGAAGGGTTGAAGGAGAAAGAAGAGGAGTGAAGGAAAAGGACTGGAGAGGTTTAGTAAATTGGTATATTTTGGTAATTTCATCCACAATTGTGGGTCAGGGGAGACTTACCAGATGGGATGAGAAGGAAAGATTGATTGTTGAGGACTTCATCGGACTAGATTTGAAAACCTGAAAGCTTAATGGTGGAAGGTAGGGTGATATGCAAGACATAGATTACTGCTTTACGATTGTGCATGAGTTAATAAGAGTGAACAGCTAAGTGCATTGTATGTAACAGAGGTTGGAGGGGGATAGTGAAAAATAAAAAAGTAAGACAATGAAAAATGTAGAAAACTAAAACAGAGTGAAGAAAAGAGTAGTTACTATGAAGAAATGCTCAGACAGAAGAAATTAAAGTAAATCAAGGCCAGGTGGGTGGCGAGAATCAAAGACATATTGTAGCACTTGTTCCCATCTGCAGTGTTCTGAAAAACTGGTGTCTGGGGTGCAAATCCAGATGGCATGTGTGGTGAAGCAGGCACTGAGGTCATGATTGTCATGTCGCAGAGCATGCTCTCAAACAGGATATTGCTTGTTGCCAGTATACTCCCTCTGCCTATGCCCATTCATCCTAACTTATAATTTGGTGGTAGTCATGCAAATGTAAAAGGCTGAACAGACTTTATATAACAGCTGGTATATAATGTGTTATTTCACAGATGGCTCTCCCTTTGATAGTGTATGTTTTGCCAGTTACAGGACTGGTATAGTTGGTGGTAGGAGGGTGCATAGCGCAAGTCTTGCAATGGGAGTGGTCACAGGCATCACAGGAGGGGGGTTTGGAGCCACAGGTTAGGGAAATGGGTGCAGAAGGAGCATAGGGTCTGACAAGAATATTGCAGAAATTGGGAGGGTAATGGAAAGCTATTCTCTAAGTGGTGGGCAGAAACTCAGACAGAATGGATCTCATTTCAGATTTTTCCCACCTCATCTAGAATAGTTTTTTATCACCCTCCCAACCTCTGCAATATTTTTGTCAGACCCTATGCTCCTTCTGCACCCTTCCAACCTATCCTGTAGCTCCTATCCCTGTGACCCCTGTGACCATCCCCACTGCAAAACTTGCCCTATTCTCCCTCCTACCATCACCTACATCAGCCCTAACTGGCAAAACACACACTACCAAAGGGAGAGCCACCTGTGAAACAACACATCATATACCAGCTGTTATGTAAACATTGTTTGGCCCTTCACATTGACATGACTTTCACCGAATTATCAGTTAGTGTGAATGGGCCTAAGAAGAGGGTGTGTACTCACAGCATGCAATATCTTGTTGCAGTGTGTGCTCTACAATGTGACAGTCATGACCTCGGTACCTGTTTCACCACATGTGCCATCTGTTTCTTCCTCCAAACACCAGTTTCTCAGACATCTGCAGATGGGAACTAGTGCTACAACATGCTCTTGGTTCTCAACACCCACCTGGCCTTGATTTATATTAATTTCTTCTGTCTCAGCATTTCTTCAAAGTAACTACTCTATTTGTCACTTCCCCCCTCCCACCTCTGCTATGTACAACACACTTAGCTTTTGTTGTTGTTGTTGTGGTCTTCAGTCCTGAGACTGGTTTGATGCAGCACTCCATGCTACTCTATCCTGTGCGAGCTTCTTCATCTCCCAGTACCTACTGCAACCTACATCCCTCAGAATCTGTTTAGTGTATTCATCTCTTGGTCTCCCTCTACGATTTTTACCCTCCACGCTGCCCTCCAATACTAAATTGGTGAGCCCTTGATGCCTCAGAACATGTCCTACCAACTGATCCCTTCTTCTAGTTAAGTTGTGCCACAAACTTCTCTTCTCCCAATCCTATTCAGTACCTCCTCATTAGTTATATGATCTACCCATCTAATCTTCAGCATTCTTCTGTAGCACCACATTTCAAAAGCTTCTATTCTCTTCTTGTCCAAACTAGTTGTCGTCCATGTTTCACTTCCATACATGGCTATGCTCCATACAAATACTTTCAGAAACGACTTCCTGACACTTAAATCTATACTCGATGTTAACAAATTTCTCTTCTTCAGAAATGCTTTCCTTGCCATTGTCAGTCTACATTTTATATCCTCTCTACTTCGACCATCATCAGTTATTTTGCTCTCCAAATAGCAAAACTCCTTTACTACTTTAATTGTCTCATTTCCTAACCTAATTCCCTCAGCATCACCCGACTTAATTCGACTACATTCCATTATCCTCGTTTTGCTTTTGTTGATGTTCATCTTAAACCCTCCTTTCAAGACACTGTCCATTCCGTTCAACTGCTCTTCCAAGTCCTTTGCTGTCTCTGACTGAATTACAATGTCATCGGTGAACCTCGAAGTTTTTATTTCTTCTCCATGGATTTTAATACCTACTCTGAATTTTTCTTTTGTTTGCTTCACTGCTTGCTCAATATACAGATTGAATAACATCGGGAATAGGCTGTAACCCTGTCTCACTCCCTTCCCAACCACTGCTTCCCTTTCGTGCCCCTCAACTCTTATAACTGCCATCTGGTTTATGTACAAATTGTAAATAGCCTTTCGCTCCCTGTATTTTACCCCTGCCACCTTCAGAATTTGAAATAGAGTATTCCAGCCAACATTATCAAAAGCTTTCTCTAAGTCTACAAATGCTAGAAACGTAGGTTTGCTTTTCCTTAATCTAGCTTCTAAGATAAGTCGTAGGGTCAGTATTGCCTCACGTATTCCAACATTTCTACGGAATACAAACTGATCTTCCCCGAGGTCAGCTCCTACCAGTTTTTTCATTCGTCTGTAGAGAATATGCATTAGTATTTTGCATCCGTGACTTATTAAACTGATTGTTCGGTAATTTTCACATCTGTCAGCACCTGCTTTCTTTGGGATCAGGATTATTATATTCTTCTTGAAGTCTGAGGGTATTTCGCCTGTCTCATACATCTTGCTCACCAGATGGTAGAGTTTTGTCATGACTGGCTCTCCCAAGGCCGTCAGTAGTTCTAATGGAATGTTGTCTACTCCCGGGGCCTTGTTTCGACTCAGGTCTTTCAGTGCTCTGTCAAACTATTCACGCAGTATCGTATCTCCCATTTCATCTTCATCTACATCCTCTTCCATTTCCATAATATTGTCCTCAAGCACATTGCCCTTGTATAGGCCCTCTATATACTCCCTCCACATTTCTGCTTTCCCTTCTTTGCTTAGAACTGGGTTTCCATCTGAGCTCTTGATATTCATACAACTGGTTCTCTTTTCTCCAAAGGTCTCCTTAATTTTCCTGTAGGCAGTATCTATCTTACCCCTAGTGAGATAACCCTCTACATCCTTACATTTGTCCTCTAGCCATCCTTGCTTAGCCATTTTGCACTTCCTGTCGATCTTGTTTTTGAGACGTTTGTATTCCTTTTTGCCTGCTTTCATTTTTATATTTTCTCCTTTCATCAATTAGATTCAGTATTTCTTCTGTTACCCAAGGATTTCTACTAGCCCTCGTCTTTTTTACTACTAGGTCCTCTGCTGCCTTCACTACTTCATCTCTCAAAGCTACCCATTCTTCTTCTACTGTATTTCTTTCCCCCATTCCTGCCAATTGTTCCCTTATGCTCTCCCTGAAACTCTGTACAACCTCTGGTTCTTTCAGTTTATCCAGGTCCCATCTCTTTAAATTCCCACCTTTTTGCAGTTTCTTCAGTTTTAATCTACAGTTCATAACCAATAGATTGTGATCAGAGTCCACATCTGCCCCTGGAAATGTCTTACAATTTAAAACCTGGTTCCTAACTCTCTGTCTTACCATTATGTAAGCTATCTGAAACCTGTCAGTATCTCCAGGCTTCTTCCATGTATACAACCTTCTTTTATGATTCTTGAACCAAGTGTTAGCTATGATTCATTTGTGCTCTGTGCAAAATTCTATCAGGCGGCTTCCTCTTTCATTTCTTAGCCCCAATCCATATCCACTTACTACATTTCCTTCTCTCCCTTTTCCTACTACCGAATTCCAGTCACTTAGCTTTTAACTCTTGTTAACTCACACACAATGTTCTAGCAGTAATCTCTATCTTGCATATAACCCTATCTTCCACCTTTAAGCTCCCAGGTTTCCAAATCTCATCTGGTGCAGTCCCCAACATCAATCTTTCCCTCTCGTCCTGTCTGGTAAGTCTCCCCTGATCAGCAGTTCTGGGTGACTTTCTCAAAATCAATCCATTTCCTAAACCTCTCCAGTACTTTTCCTTCACACCTCTTCATACCCCTTCAACCTTTCTGCCTGGAGAAGAAGCCACCAGCTCTAAAAGCTTTCCCAATTATAACCTTTTATGTGTGTGTTCTGCTGCTGCTTGGTGAGTAGATTTTTGTCTATCCAATTAAATTATTTTGTCAAAACTTTGCTATGATAGCATGCATAATCATCCATTTTCTTCAGTCTTGGTACTCAGAAAGATATTTTGAGTACTTATTGAGGTGGTTCAGAATTTTCTGTTATTTCACCTGAGCCTGATTCTTCTAAAACGCTGTTGTGCAACCTGGTGGCCCCTTCAGTCATCTTGCATCTCAGTGCTTTCTAATATTGTCTCAACTGGTTTTGATCCTTTTCATTTCTCCTCATTTTGGAATAAATATTTGGTTTTGTTCCAGCTGATGAACAGATGTTTTTGGCTTGTCAGTAATTTTCTACATAGTTCCTTCTTTGAAGATTGCATCCCTGTATTTTTTAATTCTTTGTTGGTCATTATGAAATAACTGGTATGTTTTACTGCCTTCATAGTATCTGATATGTGTGAATTTGACACAGTTTTTGTCCCATTTGCACCTGCTGGTTTATGTGGACACATGCCTTCCTGCCAAATAATCTCAAAGTTCAGAGTTCATGTGTCTTCTATGAGAAAGCTTTCTCTGTCATTACATTGTTTAAAGCTTTTGTTGGTGATCTGTTAATGTGATAAATCATGGTGAAGACTGCTTCTCTCGAAAATTTTGTAGGTAATTTTTCAACAAACAATATACATCTCAGCTGTTCTGTGATCATTCTGTGATCATCTCTCTAACAATGGAAAATCCAGGATAGAATGTAACAATTTTATGAAAATGATAGTTCCTACTCACAATATAGCGAAGATTCTGAGTTGCAGATGGGCACGACAAAAATACTCTCAGGAAGTTAGCTTTTGGCCATCAAGGCCTTCATCAGAAACAGACAACACACATACATACACTCACTCAAATGCAACTCGCACATAACCAGTCAGACAGACAGAACTAGAAGTTCATTTGAAAACACTGTGCTGCATTGTATGTGGGCATGACAAGCAACAAGCTGTCTGTCCACATGAATGACTACTGACAAACTGCAGTCAAGAAACAGCTGGACCATCCTGTTGCTGAGCACGCCATCCAATATGACATTCTTCATTTCAACAATTGCTTCATAGCCTGTACCATCTTGATCCTTCCATCAAGAGATTAGATTAGATTAATACTTGTTCCTTAGATCAGGAATACGACACTTCAAAATGATGTGGAACGTGTCAGGTTAATAAAAGGTTTCTGTACAAGATATTACATTACACAAAATATTACATAACACTTAATATTTTTATTTTATTTTTGTTTATTTATTTATTTATTTTTGTGGGGTTGGGGAAATTACCCACTTACTATATCCAAAAATTCATCTAATGAGTAGAAGGAGTTGCCATTAAGAAATGCTTTTAATTTCCTTTTAAATGCTATATGGCTATCTGTCAGACTTTTGATGCTATTAGGTAAGTGACCAAAGACTTTTGTGGCAGCATATTTACCCCCTTCTGAGCCAAAGTTAGATTTAACCTTGGGTAGTGAAGATCATACTTTCTCCTAGATTTGTAGCCATGTACACTGCTATTACTTTTGAATTCATTTGGATTGTTAATAACAAATTTCATAAGTGAATATATATATTGTGAGGCTACAGTGAAGATCTTGGATGAGCTCCAGCAATTATTCTGATTACACGCTTTTGTGCAATGAACACTCTTTTACTCAATGATGAGTTACCCCAGAATATGATGCCATACAAAAGCAGAGAATGGAAATAGTTGCGGTAAGCTAATTTACTGAGATGTATATTGCCAAAATTTGCAATGACCCTAATAGCATAAGTAGCTGAACTCAAACATTTCAGCAGATCTTCAGTTAGTTTTTTTTCGAGTTCAGCCCCTCATCAATGCATACACCAAGAAATTCTGAATATTCTACCTTAGCTACCGATTTCTGGTCGAATTTTATATTTATTAATGATGTCATTCCATTTACTGTGTGGAACTGTAAGTACTGTATTTTGTCAAAGTTCAATGAGAGCCCATTTGCAGAGAACCACTTAATGATTTTCTGAAAAACATCATTTACAATTTCACCAGTTAATTCTTGTCTGTTGGGTGTGATAGCTATACTCGCATCATCGGCAAAAAGTACCAGCTTTGCATCTTCGTGAATATAGAATGGCAAGTCATTAATATATATAAAGAACAGGTTTTTTCTGAATTGAACAGGTGGGGACTCTCCCTGCAATATATCCTATGTTTTTGTAACCATCTTGGCCTCTTAACTATTGTCCTTACCAATCTAGCCTCTTCCCTGTTCCCATTACAGCACTACACAGCCCTCTATTACACCAACACACCCACAGTCTTTTTACTTCTTTCCTTTTCCACGACATCCACCCCCCCCCCCCCCCCTCCGCTACTGTGCCCTCCAAACCTCCTGACTGCATCATCTCTCCACCTTGTCCCTGTACACTCTCACAAGCAGCACTTCACTGTCCCCCACCCCTGCCCTGCTATCACTCCCACTCCTCGCCCCAGCCTGCTTTTTATGCCTGCCACCCAGTTGCCTCTCCCAATATGTGCTGCTCCTCACTGCTGGCCTCAGTAGCTAGGGACTGTGATCATGTGTGTGTGAGTTGTGTTTCCGTGTGTGAAGGACTTGATGGTCAAAAGCTCACTTTTTGACAGTCTTTTTGTTATGCCTATCTGTGAATCAGCATCTCTGCAATATGGTGAGTAGCAGCTATTCTTATCATAATGTTATTATATCTCTCTGCTAAACAATTTCGTTTCTGAGTGTGGGAACATGGTTTCATGTTTAGCTCCTTCATCCTTTAACAACTACATCAGTCTTTCATTTACATATTCTTTTCCATTGTCAGTTTGTAAGATACAAAGTCTTTCACATGTCTGATTATTTACAAATCTTTGAAAATCACAAATAATCTCAGATACCTTGCATTTATTGCTGACAGTGTGCAAAAAAAATCTCTCTTGAAAAATGCTCAGAGTCACAAAACATTTACCTGCGCACATTGATGCAGTTTTCATTGTGCTACACAAATCTAAATGCATTAATTGCAAAATCCTTTTAGATTTAGGAGTAGAAAATAGGAAGTAAAGTCCAGTTTACTTACCTTCTAGGCACATAATGTACAGAATGTTAATGACTCCTTTATACTTATGCCACTGGCCAGTCCTTTTCATAATTCTTCCAATACATCTGAGTGCAGGTGGCCTACTCTTCCATGTCACAGATTTGCATCATTAGACAGGGCTGCACAATTCACCATTGTTATCACTTAGTTGATCCAGTTTATACATTTCATTGTTCGATAATGGTGTGGTTATCTAGTTCTTCTCTGCATCATGAATGTGATAACCTCTGTCTTAAAAAATTGACTGAGTAGTCCTGTTCCACTATTTTGCTTATCAAAAATAAATTTGCACTCAATTCACGCACATCCGTAACCCTAATGTTTGTCTTCTCTCTTAAGATTAGTGCTACATTCTGACCCTTTAAAGGTAAATTTTCATTGTTAGCCATAACTACTTACACTTTTATTGTTAAAAATGTGTTACAGATTGTTCCCTTGGCAACAGATTTTCTGCTTATCTTGTTTCTACTGTGACAATTCTTTGCTATGTGTCCATGTTTGTTGCACTGTAACATCTCAGACATCTGTGAATGGAGTGTGGGTTTTTGTTTACACTTTACTATCTATAGTAACATGATTTTAATAGACTCTCACTTTATTAACATGTTGGATTTCTCTAAACACATTATCTTTGGTGTGTACTCATTAGATAGCCTCATTAATAAAATGCACCCTATCCAATCGTCTTTTATTTTAAAGTTAAGATCAAAAAATGTAAACTCCAGATAGTAATATCAACACTGTAGGAAAGGACAGAGTGCTACTTACTGGATAGAAGACATGTCAAGTTGCAGACAGGCACAATTAAAAAGACACTTACATAAAGCTTCTGGCCACACCCTTCATCAGTGGAAGAGAGACACAAACCATTCACACATACAAGCAAGCACACCTCATACACATGTGATAGCCAACTCCAGCATCTCAGGCTGGAGTGGAACTATCACATGGGATGCAAGCAGCAATCTACGGGGGCAGTGAAGGAGAAGGGATTGTAGAGAGACAAACGCTGTCTGATGGAGTGTGCAGACACTAGACTGTCAACAGGGACAGTGTCAGGAGGTCTTGGGGCAGGAAGGTAGGGAAAAAAGGGCAGAAAAGCTGAAGAGCAGAGAAAAATGGGTGGATGCATTGACAGAGGGCTGCAAATAAACAGGGTAGGAGATGAGAATGAGGAGGACATGACGGACAGAGGGGATGGAAATTTGGGTGGAGAGCATTTGGGCAGTATGCTACCATAGGTTGAGGCCAGGACAATTACAGGAGCAGAGAATGTGTAGAAAGGATAACTCCCATCTGCTTATGGTGGAGGGAAGGATCCAGATGGCTTGGATAGTGAAGCAACAATTGAAATCAAGTGTGTTATGTTCATCTACATGTTGTGTCATAGGGTGGTCTAATTTGCTGTTGGCCACAGTTTGGTGGTGGCCATTCATCTGGGTGGACAACTGGTTGCTAATCGTACCAATATAAAAAGGTGTGGAATGATTGCAGGTGGCTTGGTCCCTGATGGGTTAGGATAAACCTGTGACAGGATTGGAATAGAAGGTGCTGGGTGGGTTGATTGGGCAGGTTTTGCACCTTTGTCTACCCCAGGGATAAGATGCTCATGCCAAGGGGTTGGGATTGGGAGTGGCATAGGATTTTCTTGTCTTAACAGTGTAATGTGCAACTCCATGGGAGAGCCTCATCTAACACTTTACTGACTGCTCCACTACAGTCACCCCAATGAAACACCAACCGCTGGCCGGTGTGGCCGTGTGGTTCTAGGTGCTACAGTCTGGAACCGCGTGACCGCTACGGTCACAGGTTCGAATCCCGCCTCAGGCATGGATGTGTGTGATGTCCTTAGGTTAGTTAGGTTTAAGTAGTTCTAAGTTCTAGGGGACTGATGACCACTGCAGTTAAGTCCCATAGTGCTCAGAGCCATTTGAACCATTTGAAACACCAACCCATAGTCCAGTCGTCTTTCTGTCATACTTACTAGCTTATGGTATCATCCACTTTTGTCACACATGACACTACTTTTACAGCAGGCTGAAAAACACTATGAGACACTTAAACTTTAATAAAGTAATAATCTGTGAAAACTTATCTTTTGGTGAGTTGTGTGGGTTACTTCTAGGTGGCAGGCAGATGTAAAAACATTTGAATGTAAACACCTGGATGCTTGCTGACCATAAGTTGTTGGTAGTGAAAGACATGATATGAGTAAAAGCAAAAGAAGAATCATATTTTCTAACAACTGTCTTAAAGGACACTGTCAGGAAATTCTGTAAAGCACCGTAATGTATCCAACCAAACTTAGAAGCTCTCTAGGTGTTGTTCACGTCACTCTGTCTCCATCAATAACTTAAAAATGGCATTCACAACATATGCAATAATCATAGTCACCTTCTCTTGACAGGTATAACCAAAATACTTAACATGCAAGTTATGTGAGTTAATACACAGAGCTTTGCACAACGTTATATACTATACATAATATGACTGGATAGCTTAAGAAGCAGTCCATTTATAATAAACTAATCACTTCCATTTACCATTCTGTCTGTTGGTGCATTTCTGCTGGACTTGATTGAAATGCTAGTGACATCTGCAAAGGAGGCTATTTTCAGTTTAGAAATATTATATTGTATTGATTGTGAAATGACAGATCATTCTGGAAACTAATTTTTGACTGATTAGTTAATTATTTCATTCATCCACAAATCATTTACACAATGGTACCTTAATACAAAAGGATGAACAACTTCAAAGTCAATTAAGTCCTACATATGGCTGTGTTATTATGGACAGGTTTAGTTGATAAATGATCTGCATAAATACTGTGTGCAATGGTTTTTTGTACATGTATATTGGTGTACAAATTAATCTCAAAAACTGATGATATTCTATTGATTATATAGATTCTCAACAATTCTAGAATAAAAATTATTCCCCAAATTTTAGTGAGACTATGTAAGAAGTGTGGATCTTGGTTTAGTAGGAACTACTTCTAATAATACATGACATGGTTGATGTGATGAACACTTTCTTCAAGAGAGCTAGATCTACATACCTCTGCCTCCAGTGCTAGTCAAGAACGCAACACTTGAGTCTCATTTAGACGTTGGTATCCCCACAAGTATAGCTGCCAAATGTGATTTATTAATTTTATGTGGAAAATTATGGTTGAAGATAAAGTGCATATAGTTTCACACTATGCCACTGATCTACACAAATTATTACTTTTCTCAGTCAATATGCTGACCAGTTATATTAGAGAGTTGTATCATGCTGATTAACTGAAGCACTCCAAAAGTATTATCTATTCAAAACCACTTCAGTGGAGGAGGTGGATTTGTAAGATGTGAAGTGTCTGTACATGCAAAATTGAGTTATAAGTCCCAGGAAATAATAGTATAATGAGTGTTGTGTTGAATACTTTATTGGAAAGTGATTTGCACAGGGAATCTGAAGCGTACAAGCTAGTAGTTCTGACACTTTAAAGGCTGCCAGCAGACTTAACTGGAAGGTTCATTTGTGGAGAAATTTTATATTTTATCTGACTAATACTACTGAATGGGGATGTAAAGTATTGCTGATTCCACCTTAATGTTATTTTCCAATGTGTTAAGTTACCTAGTATTGAAAATTACATTGCAACAGCCTTTGATCACTTGTTTTTACACCCAATTATCTTCACTGATTTTGATGTAAAAGTGGCTGAAATGATTTTTCAGCCAATGACATTCAAATTTCAGCAACAAAAAGCCATTGAATAATTGCATTTTTATCATAATGGAAGAATACTGTGTAACAGAATCATATCCCCAGGGACTTGTAATAAAATTGCACGCCTAGGGAGAGTCATCTCAGCTGTGTGTCTGGATTCATGATTTCCTGTCACAAAGGTCACAGTGCATAGTAACTGACAGAAACTCATTGAGTAAAACAGAAGTAATATCTCGTTTTCCCTAAGGAACTCTTGGAGACCCTCTGCTTTTCCTGATCTACATAAACAATTTAGGAGACAATCTGAGCAGTACTCATTGATTGTTTGAAGATTTACCACCTTGCAAAGTCATCAGATGATCAAAATCAATTGTAAAATGAATTAGCCAAGACATGCATATGGCATGAAAAGTGGAAATTGATTCCTAATAATGAAAATTGTGAAGTCACCCACATGAGTACTAAAAGGAGTCTGCTAAATTTTGATATCTTGAATAACCACTCCTTGGTTGCTCTTGTAAATAATTTATTTAATGATTGGTTTTGTAAGCTAGAAGACACATCATTGGGTTAAATTACAAAAAGTGTTTGCTACAATTGTGATCAAATTATAGTTATAATCAGAGGTGAGAAATAAAACAAATTACTTACATGGTGAATCATGGCATTAAAGTTGCAACATGTATATACAGAGAGATAATATACAAATGTTCTTCTATATGAGACTACATTAGGTTAACATAGGAAAATTTATTTTTGTAGTTACTCATTTACTGTCTAAAAGTTTGATTTCAATTTAGATTTGACGTGACCAATGTTTTGTGTGTGTTTAATGGTATCTGGTAAGGTATTGTATAGTTTTATACTAGGATAGATAAGACTGTTTTGAAATAACTTTGTGTTGGTGCTTTGAATGTGTACATCCAATTTTTGTCTTCTATCATAGCTGTCAGGTAAGCAGAATTGTGGATCCATGGCACCTCAAGCACGCTTTTTTTTACTATAAGAACCATCAAGAAATATCCTACCAATAAAAGGTGATAAAAATCCAATAATGGGTTATGGCACTAAGCCAAAAATTAAAAACATCTACCTTGAATCCAAATGGTTGCCAATAGGCTGAACACAACTTGTTAACCATTTGATTTGATTAATGAAAATGTTTGACGTATAAACAAGAACCCAGTTAGTAATAAAAGCAACATAAAAATGATAATTGATGGGGACATTTGTGCAAAACTGACATATCATAAATACAACAGATTGCAGTGCATGGAGATACAAGCAGTAAAGTGGCCAGCTATGGACTGTGCAATAAGCCATGGGTGGAAATTGGGTCTACACATGCACAATGGTGCAATATGATGTATAAAAATTTGCATGGGTTGCCATATTCATGCTCACACATCATTTGAGGATCGTGCCTCAATAACTAATACACTCCTGGAAATGGAAAAAAGAACACATTGACACCGGTGTGTCAGACCCACCATACTTGCTCCGGACACTGCGAGAGGGCTGTACAAGCAATTATCACACGCACGGCACAGCGGACACACCAGGAACCGCGGTGTTGGCCGTCGAATAGCGCTAGCTGCGCAGCATTTGTGCACCGCCGCCGTCAGTGTCAGCCAGTTTGCCGTGGCACACGGAGCTCCATCGCAGTCTTTAACACTGGTAGCATGCCGCGACAGTGTGGACGTGAACCGTATGTGCAGTTGACGGACTTAGAGCGAGGGCGTATAGTGGGCATGCGGGAGGCCGGGTGGACATACCGCCGAATTGCTCAACACGTGGGGCGTGAGGTCTCCACAGTACATCGATGTTGTCGCCAGTGGTCGGCGGAAGGTGCACGTGCCCGTCGACCTGGGACTGGACCGCAGCGACGCACGGATGCACGCCAAGACTGTAGGATGCTACGCAGTGCCGTAGGGGACCGCACCGCCACTTCCCAGCAAATTAGGGACACTGTTGCTCCTGGGGTATCGGCGAGGACCATTCGCAACCGTCTCCATGAAGCTGGGCTACGGTCCCGCACACCGTTAGGCCGTCTTCCGCTCGTGCCCCAACATCATGCAGCCCGCCTCCAGTGGTGTCGCGACAGGCGTGAATGGAGGGACGAATGGAGACGTGTCGTCTTCAGCGATGAGAGTCGCTTCTGCCTTGGTGCCAATGATGGTCGTATGCGTGTTTGGCGCCGTGCAGGTGAGTGCCACAGTCAGGACTGCATACGACTGAGGCACACAGGGCCAACACCCGGCATCATGGTGTGGGGAGCGATCTCCTACACTGGCCGTACACCACTGGTGATCGTCGAGGGGACACTGAATAGTGCACGGTACATCCAAACCGTCATCGAACCCATCGTTCTACCATTCCTAGACCGGCAAGGGAACTTGCTGTTCCAACAGGACAATGCACGTCCGCATGTATCCCGTGCCACCCAACGTGCTCTAGAAGGTGTAAGTCAACTACCCTGGCCAGCAAGATCTCCTGATCTGTCCCCCATTGAGCATGTTTGGGACTGGATGAAGCGTCATCTCACGCGGTCTGCACATCCAGCATGAACGCTGGTCCAACTGAGGCGCCAGGTGGAAATGGCATGGCAAGCCGTTCCACAGGACTACATCCAGCATCTCTACGATCGTCTCCATGGGAGAATAGCAGCCTGCATTGCTGCGAAAGGTGGATATACACTGTACTAGTGCCGACATTGTGCATGCTCTGTTGCCTGTGTCTATGTGCCTGTGGTTCTGTCAGTGTGATCATGTGATGTATCTGACCCCAGGAATGTGTCAATAAAGTTTCCCCTTCCTGAGACAATGAATTCACGGTGTTCTTATTTCAATTTCCAGGAGTGTAGAATAATTACTGGTCACAGAGAACCATGAGCATAAAATAATTAAATTTGTTATATGTTAATGAAGCACTTACTGAGAATAACACTGGCAAAAATTGTTATCACGATAATGGTATTTATATTCTGATGATGATTTTTGTCAGTGTTATACTCAGTAAATGCTTAATTAGCATGTGACAAATCAAATTATTTTCTGCTCATGCTGTCACTTATAATTTTGCTGTTATGTTATTCAGGGTAGGATCCTAAAATTTTTTGTCTGCAAATATGACCATGCCACACAAATTTCTATAGGTCATACTGCCCCACAGCACATGCATAGACCTGATTTTCATCACCAACATGACTTATTGCTCAGTTTATAGCTGGACATTTTCCTGCCTGCATCTCCATGCCCTGAGGTCTGCTACGTTTATAGCATGTCATTTTCACACAAAATCCCTGGCCACCTATCACCTTTGCACTGTTTTTATTACTAAGTGAGTTCTTGTTTATAATTCCCAATTTTTTTATCAATCTGAACTTCCTAAAATCTTCATGTGAATGATGAGGAACTGTCTTTTCTGGCATGATTCAATAATAATTCATTGTTTTTTATCTTAATATTGTAGAATCAGTTTCACATGAGATAACTGAAATTGGTTGTTGCACCCTCTAACACCCAATATTTACACATGTGTTTGTGTGATGGCCATATTTATTGTTATTTCATCAAAGTTATCACATGTTCTTATGTTGAATGGATGGAGGTCAGAAATAATTCTCCATTTATACTCAGTTTTATAAGTACTACACTTTTTTGAATACAAAGACAAGGCAAAGGAAGTATGCTTAGTTAAACAAACAGTTGTTTGGAAGATATCAGTCTGGAACTACATCTGTTATTACAACACTTGGTTCCTCAGCATACAATATAGTGTGTGCATTATTTATGGGTATCTTGTCATTTATTTAAATAAGGAATGGGAAGGGTCCTAAGACACTGCCCTGTGGAGCAGTTACTGTTATTGGTTGGATGCTTGATGTGAGTTTATTCATTTGACTCTGATTCATATTTTCAATCATGACTTGCAACTCCCTGATACACCAAATCCATCTATTTTCTTTTTCAAATAAGATGTGTGCTGCTCTGCATGAAATGCATTAGACTAGTCACAGTTTACCTCTTTAGTGCTGTTGATCTGATCCAGTCCTCTATGAAGTGAATCATAGCTGCTTAAGTATTTATGCCATTATGGAAACCATAATGCTACATTCTGTCACTTCTGGAAAGGGAGACAGTAATGATATAGGCTTGTAGATACTCGCTTTTAGGGTTTATCCCCTTTTTATAATGTCTCTATTTTGAAAACTTTTAATTTGTTTGGAAAAGTATTTTCTAAAAAATGTGTTTTTACTCTTGTAATGTATTACAGAGGTCTGGAATGCCAGCATATCCAGTTAGCACTGAAACTGGTACTTCATGCAAGGTAGATGACATTTGATATTTCTGTGATTTTATTACTTTTGCAGGTGCTAGCTCATCACTTGAATTCAATATCGTTGATCTACCATCAGTATTCCTGAAATAAGTCAAACAAAAAGATTTAGTTTAAGTTCATGAGATATAATGACTACTAAACTACTTAATATAGACGTAGCAAACGCCTCAGTTAGTGGATGGAACTCCTTCCTTAAGTCACTATATAATTATTGCATTCACAAAGGAGTTAAGAGTTTGATTACATCTGAAATTAGAGAGGCTTGAGAGAATTTGAAAACTGTACTAGAGATATACCAAACATACCAGAATTAAGTCAATACTGCATTTACAAAAAAAGTGAAGAAAACATACAGCCGTTTAATGAGATACAATGCTAAATCTCACTACTTTAGTACTGCAATGCCATTAAAAATGCAAATAATACACACAGCTGCACACAAGTAGTGGTCATGAATAGAACTACTTCCTCTTTCTCAGCACTAACAAGTGTAAACACACTAATTTGTATGGTTCAGACTACATTACATATTTCTACTTATTTATAACATTCATAGCAATTGTTTTGAGTAGTGAAATTTGCAAAAGAAGATGAGGGAAAATACCACTGACAGATATTGCTCAAGTGATTACAGCCAGAATCATGGCATGTTATGCTGACTTCACTGTCGTATATGGGAATGATATCCCCTGTAAATCAAAGTGTCATTCAGGTTGCTCATAACTTTCAAATCAATGTGCATGTAATGCAGCAAGTAACCCAAAATGAATTTTCATTATACCAGATGCAGACCCAACTGCAGAAACTGCAACAAGCTGGTCAGGTGCAACACAGCAAAGTATCAGCAGTAGTACCAACAACAGCAGCAGCAGCCCACCCCCCAGGGCTGTCGCCACACCATCAAAAAGTATTTCACCAGCCCATGCAGCCCCAACAGGGACTACAACAGCAACAGCACCAGCAGCAACAGCCAGGCAGGCACATATCAATAACATGGTGGGCAACAGCAGTGTAATGCAGGTAATGGCAACAATGCACAGGAGCCATTGTGCCAAAAGATTCGCTGTAGGTTATCATCTATAGAGAACAGTCCCAGCGAGTGCCTCAGCAGTGCCAAGCTAAATCAATCTTTTTTTGAACCAGTAGAACAGGTGGAAGATTGCAATATGCAAGACTGAATGTATGAATGCCAATGCTGTAGTACTGTTTACAGCACTGGTGTGTTAGTTACAGTTAGTTGTCTTATGCAGCTCAAAAACACAGAACAGTCACTTGCTTATGTATGTTGACAATCATGGGAGCAAGTCCACTCAAATCAGCAGTATTGGTGATAATTCTACCTAGAATATTCAGTTAGCAGAGGACAGGAGAGCAGTAATTTAGCTGAAAACAATTGATATGATAATACCAATGAGGATCTGTTATTGTCAAACAGAAATACAAGAAGAAAGCAAGTTAAGCATTAAGTTACACCTCAAATTAGGAAGACCTGAGAGAATCTGAAAATTGTACATAATGTACCCAAAATAGACTGAAATTAAGCCTGCACTGACACATACAAAAAAAAATTAAGAAAACATACAGCTGGATAGTGAGACATAATGCTAAATCTCACTATTTCAGTACTTCAATGCTAAAATGTGAGAAAATTCCATCCTTTGGCTGAAGACAAACTCTCATTTAAAGACAGTAACAGTCAGAAAAATAGCTATTCCTGAAATCAATGTTGTAGGGAGAAATAGGCCAAGAGCTGAATTCAGATCTGTCAATGCTGCTAATTCACTTGCAACATCATCATTAATGAAAGAGAAAAATCTGGAATGTTATTTACCTACCCACATGATACATAAACAGGAAATTGTCAAAACATCAGTGCAGATATCAATGATGAGCACATAGTAACATGATATACAGTCCAAATTCCTAATAGTTAAAATTAAAAGATACTCCAAGAAACATGTTATTAATGGCAAAGCCACCTACTGACCTACACTGACAGCTGAGGAGACACTCAGCTTCAGAACATTCCAGATTATTCTCACCGTACAGCTTGAGGTGTGAGGCTGAACCCTACGACTGCCAGTTAGACAATGTTACAAATGGTTCTGATTTTACCATGTAAGGAGACAGAGTCAGAGTAAGTGATACTGTGCAAGATGTGGTGGTGAACATGAGCTGATACAGTGTAGATCAACATCCACTCCAAGGTGCTTATGTTGCTCTGGTAATCATCTGTGTATGAACTGAAGCTGCCCTTTATATTCTAAACTATGGCAAAGTATACAGAAAACAACAATTTTTAAATTATTAATGGAAAATCTCATATAAGATGTGAAACAAATACTAACAAAGAGATAGAGGGGCTGGCCAGTACTTACCTCAGCTCAGTACAGCCGATAGATACACATAAAACAGAACTGAAATTTTAAGATCCTAGCTTTCGGAACAAATGTTCCTTCATCGGGGAGGAGAGAGGGAAAAGAAAGGGAAGAAGGGAAAGGAGATTCAGTTACTCACAACCCAGGTTATGAAGCAACAGGGAAAGGAAAATAGGGAGGGTAGCAAGGATGGAGGCATGGTTGTCAGAGGGAAGCCAAAGATATTCTACTCTAAGTACTGTGCCAGCTTCAAACCAAAGAGGATGCATACAGAAGTAAAGAGATATATAGTATAAAGATAAACACAACTATGTAGGATGAAAAGATGCGTGAATAGCTAAAGAGGAAAGGGAAAGAGGAGAAGACTGAAGAGTGAATGGGAGTGAGGTTGTTTAACGTAAGTTCAGTCCAGGGGGATGGCGGGATGAAAGGATGTGTTGGAGTGCAAGTTCCCATCTCCGCAGTTCAGAGGGACTGGTGTTGGGTGGGAGAAGCCAAATGGCACGTACGGTGTAGCAGGTTCCTAGGTCCCTAGAATTATGCTGGAGGGCATGCTCCGCTACTGGGTATTGGGCATCTCCTAGGCGGACAGTTCGTCTGTGTCCGTTCATGCGCTCAGCCAGTTTAGTTGTTGTCATGCCGATGTAAAAGGCTGTGCAGTGCAGGCATGTCAGTTTATAAATGACATGTGTAGTTTCACACGTAGCCCTGCCTTGAATTGTGTATGTTTTGCCAGTAGCGGGGCTGGAGTAGGTGGTTGTGGGGGGATGCATGGGGCAGGTTTTGCAGCGGGGTCGGTTACAGGGGTAGGAACCGCTGGGTAGAGAAGGTAGTCTGGGAGTATTGTAGGGTTTAACAAGGATGTTACGGAGGTTAGGGGGGCGACGAAAGGCAACTCTGGGTGGTGTGGGGAGAATTTTGTCAAGGGATGATCTCATTTCAGGGGTTGACTTGAGAAAGTCATATCCCTGGCGGAGTAATTTGTTGATGTTTTCGAGGCCAGGATAATATTGGGTGACAAGGGGGATGCTTCTGTGTGGTCTGGGGGTAGGAACGTTGTTGTTGGACGGGGAGGAGTGTATTGCTCGGGAAATCTGTTTGTGGACAAGGTCTGCAGGATAGTTGCGGGAGAGGAAAGCACTGGTCAGGTTATTGGTGTAATTGTTGAGGGATTCGTCACTGGAGCAGATACGTTTGCCACGAATACCTAGGCTGTAGGGAAGGGAGCGTTTGATGTGGAAAGGATGGCAGCTATCAAAGTGAAGGTACTGTTGTTTGTTTGTGGGTTTGATATGGACAGAGGTGTGGATGTGAGCTTCAACAAGATGAAGGTCAACATCCAGGAAGGTGGCTTGGGTTTTGGAGAAGGACCAGGTGAAATTCAGATTCGAAAAGGAGTTGAGGTTATGGAGGAAATTAAGGAGTGTTTCTTCACCATGAGTCCAGACCACAAAGATGTCATCTATAAACCTATACCAGGCCAGGGGAAGCAGCTGTTGGGTCTTCAGGAAAGCCTCCTCCATGCGGCCCATGAAGAGGTTGGCATAGGACGGAGCCATCCTGGTTCCCATGGCCGTTCCCCTGATTTGTTTGTAGGTCTGGCCCTCAAAAGTGAAGTAATTATGGGTGAGGATGAAGTTGGTAAGTGTGATAAGGAACGATGTTTTTGGAAGATCTTTGGGTGGGCGTTGGGAGAGGTAGTGCTCAAGGGCAGAGAGACCATGGGTATGTGGGATGTTTGTGTAAAGGGATGTAGCATCTATGGTGACAAGAAAGGTTTCAGGTGGGAGAGGAGTGGGAATGGATTTGAGGCGTTCTAGGAAGTGGTTTGTGTCTTTGATGTAGGATGGGAGTCTGCGGGTGATAGGTTGTAGGTGCTGGTCTACCAGAGCTGAGATACGTTCGGTTGGGGCTTTGAAACCTGCTACAATGGGACGGCCAGGATGGTTCTCTTTGTGGATTTTGGGTAATAGGTAGAAGGTAGGGGTACGTGGCTCAGGTGGAGTGAGTAAGTCTATGGAAGCCGTTGTGAGGCCTTGTGAGGGACCTTGGATTTTTAGGATTTTTTGCAGCTCAGTCTGGACGGAGGGAATGGGGTCCTGGGTAACAGTTTTGTAGGTTGAGGTGTCAGAGAGTTGACGCAGTCCTTCTGCCACATACTCCACACGGTCAAGTACGACAGTTGTGGAGCCTTTATCCGCCGGGAGGATGACAATAGAGCGGTCTATTTTCAGCTCCTTAATGGCACGGGATTCAGCTGGGGTGATGTTGGGGGTTGTCGGTATGTTCTTCAAGAAGGACTGGGAGGCAACACTGGATGTGAGGAATTCCTGAAATGTCTGCAAGGGATGGTTTTGGGGGAGGGGAGGAGGATCCCTTTGAGAAGGCAGTCGGAACTGTTCTAGACTGGGTTCAACACTGGGTCTAGTATTTGGGGGCTGTGTTTGGGTAGTGAAGTGATATTTCCAGTTGAGGTTCCGGGTGAATGAGAGGAGATCTTTAACCAGGGCAGTGTGGTTGAATTTAGGTGTGGGGCTAAAGGTTAAGCCTTTTGATAGAACAGATGTCTCTGGAGGAGAGAGGGATCTGGATGAGAGGTTTAGGACTGAATTGGGACTGGTGATCTGTGGCATTTGACTGTGGTTATAGTTGAGATTTGGTCTGTGTGGGGTATGTGCTGGGATGGGGAGATTGAGTAGGGTGGCTAGGCTAGGTTTGTTGGCTATGAGGGGGGTTTGTTGAAGGTTCTGTTGTGGTTGGTGTTTGTGAGGGATAGGGAGAGGGACCCCACTTCTTAGGTGTTGCACTAGCACTGTGGATAGTTTTTTCAGGTGGTGTGTGGCATGGAACTCAAGTTTGCAGCTGGCTTCTAGGATGATGTTCCTGAGTGTGTTCTCCAAGCAAGGGTTTGAGAGGTGGAGGACTTTGAAGAGAGATAGGAGCTGTTGGGAGTGGTGGTTACATGAAGTAGTGTAGAGATTCAGGACAAGTTGGGTAAGGGCTAAGGATTGAAGGTTCTGGAAGTCCAGGAGAGACTGGTGGAAGGAGGAATTGCACCCGGAGATGGGAACTTTTAAGGTAAGCCCTTTAGGGGTAATTCCAAAGGTTAAGCAGGACCGGAGGAAAAGTATGTGGGATTGCAGTTTGGCTACAGTGAATGCATGTTTCCGGAATGAATGTAAATAATGTGGTATAGGATTAGGGTACATAGTGGGTAACTGGTGGGTAGGGAAATTAAATAACTAAAGTTGAAATAGTAATCATAAGAAGGAATAAAACACGGAGGGAAGCACGAGAAGGAAAGAAATTGTGTTGGTAATGTTCAATACCAAAGGAAGACCACTAAATAAGAAAAATACGGAAAAAGTTGACCAGACCAAGCAAGTATGTCCAGATCAGGGGAAAAGAACACACATTGCTCAACTTGTCCTGAATCTCTACACTACTTCATGTAACCACCACTCCCAACAGCTCCTATCTCTCTTCAAAGTCCTCCACCTCTCAAACCCTTGCTTGGAGAACACACTCAGGAACATCATCCTAGAAGCCAGCTGCAAACTTGAGTTCCATGCCACACACCACCTGAAAAAACTATCCACAGTGCTAGTGCAACACCTAAGAAGTGGGGTCCCTCTCCCTATCCCTCACAAACACCAACCACAACAGAACCTTCAACAAATCCCCCTCATAGCCAACAAACCTAGCCTAGCCACCCTACTCAATCTCCCCATCCCAGCACATACCCCACACAGACCAAATCTCAACTATAACCACAGTCAAATGCCACATATCACCAGTCCCAATTCAGTCCTAAACCTCTCATCCAGATCCCTCTCTCCTCCAGAGACATCTGTTCTATCAAAAGGCTTAACCTTTAGCCCCACACCTAAATTCAACCACACTGCCCTGGTTAAAGATCTCCTCTCATTCACCCGGAACCTCAACTGGAAATATCACTTCACTATCCAAACACAGCCCCCAAATACTAGACCCAGTGTTGAACCCAGTCTAGAACAGTTCCGACTGCCTTCTCAAAGGGATCCTCCTCCCCTCCCCCAAAACCATCCCTTGCAGACATTTCAGGAATTCCTCACATCCAGTGTTGCCTCCCAGTCCTTCTTGAAGAACATACCGACAACCCCCAACATCACCCCAGCTGAATCCCGTGCCATTAAGGAGCTGAAAATAGACCGCTCTATTGTCATCCTCCCGGCGGATAAAGGCTCCACAACTGTCGTACTTGACCGTGTGGAGTATGTGGCAGAAGGACTGCGTCAACTCTCTGACACCTCAACCTACAAAACTGTTACCCAGGACCCCATTCCCTCCGTCCAGACTGAGCTGCAAAAAATCCTAAAAATCCAAGGTCCCTCACAAGGCCTCACAACGGCTTCCATAGACTTACTCACTCCACCTGAGCCACGTACCCCTACCTTCTACCTATTACCCAAAATCCACAAAGAGAACCATCCTGGCCGTCCCATTGTAGCAGGTTTCAAAGCCCCAACCGAACGTATCTCAGCTCTGGTAGACCAGCACCTACAACCTATCACCCGCAGACTCCCATCCTACATCAAAGACACAAACCACTTCCTAGAACGCCTCAAATCCATTCCCACTCCTCTCCCACCTGAAACCTTTCTTGTCACCATAGATGCTACATCCCTTTACACAAACATCCCACATACCCATGGTCTCTCTGCCCTTGAGCACTACCTCTCCCAACGCCCACCCAAAGATCTTCCAAAAACATCGTTCCTTATCACACTTACCAACTTCATCCTCACCCATAATTACTTCACTTTTGAGGGCCAGACCTACAAACAAATCAGGGGAACGGCCATGGGAACCAGGATGGCTCCGTCCTATGCCAACCTCTTCATGGGCCGCATGGAGGAGGCTTTCCTGAAGACCCAACAGCTGCTTCCCCTGGCCTGGTATAGGTTTATAGATGACATCTTTGTGGTCTGGACTCATGGTGAAGAAACACTCCTTAATTTCCTCCATAACCTCAACTCCTTTTCGAATCTGAATTTCACCTGGTCCTTCTCCAAAACCCAAGCCACCTTCCTGGATGTTGACCTTCATCTTGTTGAAGCTCACATCCACACCTCTGTCCATATCAAACCCACAAACAAACAACAGTACCTTCACTTTGATAGCTGCCATCCTTTCCACATCAAACGCTCCCTTCCCTACAGCCTAGGTATTCGTGGCAAACGTATCTGCTCCAGTGACGAATCCCTCAACAATTACACCAATAACCTGACCAGTGCTTTCCTCTCCCGCAACTATCCTGCAGACCTTGTCCACAAACAGATTTCCCGAGCAATACACTCCTCCCCGTCCAACAACAACGTTCCTACCCCCAGACCACACAGAAGCATCCCCCTTGTCACCCAATATTATCCTGGCCTCGAAAACATCAACAAATTACTCCGCCAGGGATATGACTTTCTCAAGTCAACCCCTGAAATGAGATCATCCCTTGACAAAATTCTCCCCACACCACCCAGAGTTGCCTTTCGTCGCCCCCCTAACCTCCGTAACATCCTTGTTAAACCCTACAATACTCCCAGACTACCTTCTCTACCCAGCGGTTCCTACCCCTGTAACCGACCCCGCTGCAAAACCTGCCCCATGCATCCCCCCACAACCACCTACTCCAGCCCCGCTACTGGCAAAACATACACAATTCAAGGCAGGGCTACGTGTGAAACTACACATGTCATTTATCAACTGACATGCCTGCACTGCACAGCCTTTTACATCGGCATGACAACAACTAAACTGGCTGAGCGCATGAACGGACACAGACGAACTGTCCGCCTAGGAGATGCCCAATACCCAGTAGCGGAGCATGCCCTCCAGCATAATTCTAGGGACCTAGGAACCTGCTACACCGTACGTGCCATTTGGCTTCTCCCACCCAACACCAGTCCCTCTGAACTGCGGAGATGGGAACTTGCACTCCAACACATCCTTTCATCCCGCCATCCCCCTGGACTGAACTTACGTTAAACAACCTCACTCCCATTCACTCTTCAGTCTTCTCCTCTTTCCCTTTCCTCTTTAGCTATTCACGCATCTTTTCATCCTACATAGTTGTGTTTATCTTTATACTATATATCTCTTTACTTCTGTATGCATCCTCTTTGGTTTGAAGCTGGCACAGTACTTAGAGTAGAATATCTTTGGCTTCCCTCTGACAACCATGCCTCCATCCTTGCTACCCTCCCTATTTTCCTTTCCCTGTTGCTTCATAACCTGGGTTGTGAGTAACTGAATCTCCTTTCCCTTCTTCCCTTTCTTTTCCCTCTCTCCTCCCCGATGAAGGAACATTTGTTCCGAAAGCTAGGATCTTAAAATTTCAGTTCTGTTTTATGTGTATCTATCGGCTGTACTGAGCTGAGGTAAGTACTGGCCAGCCCCTCTATCTCTTTGTTAGTATTTGTTTCACATCTTATATGAGATTTTCCATTAATAATTTAGATTACCTACATGGTCCACATCCTTCATTGTTTTGTCCCTTTGTTAGCTATCACTTACGTCTGTCATCTTAACACTTTCTCTTCTTCAGTGTTTTATATATACATAAATAAATATTTTCGTCACCAACTGTGCTAGTTTCATCTTCCTCCTATTATCTTGTTCCGTTTATAGTCCTCTTCTCTGTTTTATTTATTGATTTATTTATTTATTCAACATTCCATAGTTGTAACGTTCGTTATTCGCTGTTTCCCAGCCAACAATCACTGCCAACAATCTCTTCCACACCTACCAGTATCATCCATTTCTGTCGATTTCTTGTTGCTGGCGATATTTTTGTGCCATTGGCTATCTTTCTCTGCCACAAGAAAATTTTTTTGGGACATTTCTGCGCCACCCGCGATCTTTTTTGCGGCACGCGCGATCTTTTTTGCGGCACGCGCGATCTTTTTTGCGGCACGCGCGATCGCTTTTGTGGCACGCGCGATCGCTTTTGCGGCACCCGCGATCGCTTTTGCGGCACGCGCGATCTTTTTTCGCCACTCGCTATCTCTGTTTTTGAGCAATGTGTGTTCTTTTCCCCTGATCTGGACATACTTGCTTGGTCTGGTCAACTTTTTCCGTATTTTTCTTATTTAGTGGTCTTCCTTTGGTATTGAACATTACCAACACAATTTCTTTCCTTCTCGTGCTTCCCTCCGTGTTTTATTCCTTCTTATGATTACTATTTCAACTTTAGTTATTTAATTTCCCTACCCACCAGTTACCCACTATGTACCCTAATCCTATACCACATTATTTACATTCATTCCGGAAACATGCATTCAATGGAACCAAACTGCAATCCCACATACTTTTCCTCCGGTCCTGCTTAACCTTTGGAATTACCCCTAAAGGGCTTACCTTAAAAGTTCCCATCTCCGGGTGCAATTCCTCCTTCCACCAGTCTCTCCTGGACTTCCAGAACCTTCAATCCTAGCCCTTACCCAACTTGTCCTGAATCTCTACACTACTTCATGTAACCACCACTCCCAACAGCTCCTATCTCTCTTCAAAGTCCTCCACCTCTCAAACCCTTGCTTGGAGAACACACTCAGGAACATCATCCTAGAAGCCAGCTGCAAACTTGAGTTCCATGCCACACACCACCTGAAAAAACTATCCACAGTGCTAGTGCAACACCTAAGAAGTGGGGTCCCTCTCCCTATCCCTCACAAACACCAACCACAACAGAACCTTCAACAAACCCCCCTCATAGCCAACAAACCTAGCCTAGCCACCCTACTCAATCTCCCCATCCCAGCACATACCCCACACAGACCAAATCTCAACTATAACCACAGTCAAATGCCACAGATCACCAGTCCCAATTCAGTCCTAAACCTCTCATCCAGATCCCTCTCTCCTCCAGAGACATCTGTTCTATCAAAAGGCTTAACCTTTAGCCCCACACCTAAATTCAACCACACTGCCCTGGTTAAAGATCTCCTCTCATTCACCCGGAACCTCAACTGGAAATATCACTTCACTACCCAAACACAGCCCCCAAATACTAGACCCAGTGTTGAACCCAGTCTAGAACAGTTCCGACTGCCTTCTCAAAGGGATCCTCCTCCCCTCCCCCAAAACCATCCCTTGCAGACATTTCAGGAATTCCTCACATCCAGTGTTGCCTCCCAGTCCTTCTTGAAGAACATACCGACAACCCCCAACATCACCCCAGCTGAATCCCGTGCCATTAAGGAGCTGAAAATAGACCGCTCTATTGTCATCCTCCCGGCGGATAAAGGCTCCACAACTGTCGTACTTGACCGTGTGGAGTATGTGGCAGAAGGACTGCGTCAACTCTCTGACACCTCAACCTACAAAACTGTTACCCAGGACCCCATTCCCTCCGTCCAGACTGAGCTGCAAAAAATCCTAAAAATCCAAGGTCCCTCACAAGGCCTCACAACGGCTTCCATAGACTTACTCACTCCACCTGAGCCACGTACCCCTACCTTCTACCTATTACCCAAAATCCACAAAGAGAACCATCCTGGCCGTCCCATTGTAGCAGGTTTCAAAGCCCCAACCGAACGTATCTCAGCTCTGGTAGACCAGCACCTACAACCTATCACCCGCAGACTCCCATCCTACATCAAAGACACAAACCACTTCCTAGAACGCCTCAAATCCATTCCCACTCCTCTCCCACCTGAAACCTTTCTTGTCACCATAGATGCTACATCCCTTTACACAAACATCCCACATACCCATGGTCTCTCTGCCCTTGAGCACTACCTCTCCCAACGCCCACCCAAAGATCTTCCAAAAACATCGTTCCTTATCACACTTACCAACTTCATCCTCACCCATAATTACTTCACTTTTGAGGGCCAGACCTACAAACAAATCAGGGGAACGGCCATGGGAACCAGGATGGCTCCGTCCTATGCCAACCTCTTCATGGGCCGCATGGAGGAGGCTTTCCTGAAGACCCAACAGCTGCTTCCCCTGGCCTGGTATAGGTTTATAGATGACATCTTTGTGGTCTGGACTCATGGTGAAGAAACACTCCTTAATTTCCTCCATAACCTCAACTCCTTTTCGAATCTGAATTTCACCTGGTCCTTCTCCAAAACCCAAGCCACCTTCCTGGATGTTGACCTTCATCTTGTTGAAGCTCACATCCACACCTCTGTCCATATCAAACCCACAAACAAACAACAGTACCTTCACTTTGATAGCTGCCATCCTTTCCACATCAAACGCTCCCTTCCCTACAGCCTAGGTATTCGTGGCAAACGTATCTGCTCCAGTGACGAATCCCTCAACAATTACACCAATAACCTGACCAGTGCTTTCCTCTCCCGCAACTATCCTGCAGACCTTGTCCACAAACAGATTTCCCGAGCAATACACTCCTCCCCGTCCAACAACAACGTTCCTACCCCCCGACCACACAGAAGCATCCCCCTTGTCACCCAATATTATCCTGGCCTCGAAAACATCAACAAATTACTCCGCCAGGGATATGACTTTCTCAAGTCAACCCCTGAAATGAGATCATCCCTTGACAAAATTCTCCCCACACCACCCAGAGTTGCCTTTCGTCGCCCCCCTAACCTCCGTAACATCCTTGTTAAACCCTACAATACTCCCAGACTACCTTCTCTACCCAGCGGTTCCTACCCCTGTAACCGACCCCGCTGCAAAACCGGCCCCATGCATCCCCCCACAACCACCTACTCCAGCCCCGCTACTGGCAAAACATACACAATTCAAGGCAGGGCTACGTGTGAAACTACACATGTCATTTATCAACTGACATGCCTGCACTGCACAGCCTTTTACATCGGCATGACAACAACTAAACTGGCTGAGCGCATGAACGGACACAGACGAACTGTCCGCCTAGGAGATGCCCAATACCCAGTAGCGGAGCATGCCCTCCAGCATAATTCTAGGGACCTAGGAACCTGCTACACCGTACGTGCCATTTGGCTTCTCCCACCCAACACCAGTCCCTCTGAACTGCGGAGATGGGAACTTGCACTCCAACACATCCTTTCATCCCGCCATCCCCCTGGACTGAACTTACGTTAAACAACCTCACTCCCATTCACTCTTCAGTCTTCTCCTCTTTCCCTTTCCTCTTTAGCTATTCACGCATCTTTTCATCCTACATAGTTGTGTTTATCTTTATACTATATATCTCTTTACTTCTGTATGCATCCTCTTTGGTTTGAAGCTGGCACAGTACTTAGAGTAGAATATCTTTGGCTTCCCTCTGACAACCATGCCTCCATCCTTGCTACCCTCCCTATTTTCCTTTCCCTGTTGCTTCATAACCTGGGTTGTGAGTAACTGAATCTCCTTTCCCTTCTTCCCTTTCTTTTCCCTCTCTCCTCCCCGATGAAGGAACATTTGTTCCGAAAGCTAGGATCTTAAAATTTCAGTTCTGTTTTATGTGTATCTATCGGCTGTACTGAGCTGAGGTAAGTACTGGCCAGCCCCTCTATCTCTTTGTTAGTATTTGTTTCACATCTTATATGAGATTTTCCATTAATAATTTAGATTACCTACATGGTCCACATCCTTCATTGTTTTGTCCCTTTGTTAGCTATCACTTACGTCTGTCATCTTAACACTTTCTCTTCTTCAGTGTTTTATATATACATAAATAAATATTTTCGTCACCAACTGTGCTAGTTTCATCTTCCTCCTATTATCTTGTTCCGTTCATAGTCCTCTTCTCTTTTTTATTTATTGATTTATTTATTTATTCAACATTCCATAGTTGTAACGTTCGTTATTCGCTGTTTCCCAGCCAACAATCACTGCCAACAATCTCTTCCACACCTACCAGTATCATCCATTTCTGTCGATTTCTTGTTGCTGGCGATATTTTTGTGCCATTGGCTATCTTTCTCTGCCACAAGAAAATTTTTTTGGGACATTTCTGCGCCACCCGCGATCTTTTTTGCGGCACGCGCGATCTTTTTTGCGGCACGCGCGATCTTTTTTGCGGCACGCGCGATCGCTTTTGTGGCACGCGCGATCGCTTTTGCGGCACCCGCGATCGCTTTTGCGGCACGCGCGATCTTTTTTCGCCACTCGCTATCTCTGTTTTTGAGCAATGTGTGTTCTTTTCCCCTGATCTGGACATACTTGCTTGGTCTGGTCAACTTTTTCCGTATTTTTCTTATTTAGTGGTCTTCCTTTGGTATTGAACATTACCAACACAATTTCTTTCCTTCTCGTGCTTCCCTCCGTGTTTTATTCCTTCTTATGATTACTATTTCAACTTTAGTTATTTAATTTCCCTACCCACCAGTTACCCACTATGTACCCTAATCCTATACCACATTATTTACATTCATTCCGGAAACATGCATTCACTGTAGCCAAACTGCAATCCCACATACTTTTCCTCCGGTCCTGCTTAACCTTTGGAATTACCCCTAAAGGGCTTACCTTAAAAGTTCCCATCTCCGGGTGCAATTCCTCCTTCCACCAGTCTCTCCTGGACTTCCAGAACCTTCAATCCTAGCCCTTACCCAACTTGTCCTGAATCTCTACACTACTTCATGTAACCACCACTCCCAACAGCTCCTATCTCTCTTCAAAGTCCTCCACCTCTCAAACCCTTGCTTGGAGAACACACTCAGGAACATCATCCTAGAAGCCAGCTGCAAACTTGAGTTCCATGCCACACACCACCTGAAAAAACTATCCACAGTGCTAGTGCAACACCTAAGAAGTGGGGTCCCTCTCCCTATCCCTCACAAACACCAACCACAACAGAACCTTCAACAAACCCCCCTCATAGCCAACAAACCTAGCCTAGCCACCCTACTCAATCTCCCCATCCCAGCACATACCCCACACAGACCAAATCTCAACTATAACCACAGTCAAATGCCACATATCACCAGTCCCAATTCAGTCCTAAACCTCTCATCCAGATCCCTCTCTCCTCCAGAGACATCTGTTCTATCAAAAGGCTTAACCTTTAGCCCCACACCTAAATTCAACCACACTGCCCTGGTTAAAGATCTCCTCTCATTCACCCGGAACCTCAACTGGAAATATCACTTCACTACCCAAACACAGCCCCCAAATACTAGACCCAGTGTTGAACCCAGTCTAGAACAGTTCCGACTGCCTTCTCAAAGGGATCCTCCTCCCCTCCCCCAAAACCATCCCTTGCAGACATTTCAGGAATTCCTCACATCCAGTGTTGCCTCCCAGTCCTTCTTGAAGAACATACCGACAACCCCCAACATCACCCCAGCTGAATCCCGTGCCATTAAGGAGCTGAAAATAGACCGCTCTATTGTCATCCTCCCGGCGGATAAAGGCTCCACAACTGTCGTACTTGACCGTGTGGAGTATGTGGCAGAAGGACTGCGTCAACTCTCTGACACCTCAACCTACAAAACTGTTACCCAGGACCCCATTCCCTCCGTCCAGACTGAGCTGCAAAAAATCCTAAAAATCCAAGGTCCCTCACAAGGCCTCACAACGGCTTCCATAGACTTACTCACTCCACCTGAGCCACGTACCCCTACCTTCTACCTATTACCCAAAATCCACAAAGAGAACCATCCTGGCCGTCCCATTGTAGCAGGTTTCAAAGCCCCAACCGAACGTATCTCAGCTCTGGTAGACCAGCACCTACAACCTATCACCCGCAGACTCCCATCCTACATCAAAGACACAAACCACTTCCTAGAACGCCTCAAATCCATTCCCACTCCTCTCCCACCTGAAACCTTTCTTGTCACCATAGATGCTACATCCCTTTACACAAACATCCCACATACCCATGGTCTCTCTGCCCTTGAGCACTACCTCTCCCAACGCCCACCCAAAGATCTTCCAAAAACATCGTTCCTTATCACACTTACCAACTTCATCCTCACCCATAATTACTTCACTTTTGAGGGCCAGACCTACAAACAAATCAGGGGAACGGCCATGGGAACCAGGATGGCTCCGTCCTATGCCAACCTCTTCATGGGCCGCATGGAGGAGGCTTTCCTGAAGACCCAACAGCTGCTTCCCCTGGCCTGGTATAGGTTTATAGATGACATCTTTGTGGTCTGGACTCATGGTGAAGAAACACTCCTTAATTTCCTCCATAACCTCAACTCCTTTTCGAATCTGAATTTCACCTGGTCCTTCTCCAAAACCCAAGCCACCTTCCTGGATGTTGACCTTCATCTTGTTGAAGCTCACATCCACACCTCTGTCCATATCAAACCCACAAACAAACAACAGTACCTTCACTTTGATAGCTGCCATCCTTTCCACATCAAACGCTCCCTTCCCTACAGCCTAGGTATTCGTGGCAAACGTATCTGCTCCAGTGACGAATCCCTCAACAATTACACCAATAACCTGACCAGTGCTTTCCTCTCCCGCAACTATCCTGCAGACCTTGTCCACAAACAGATTTCCCGAGCAATACACTCCTCCCCGTCCAACAACAACGTTCCTACCCCCAGACCACACAGAAGCATCCCCCTTGTCACCCAATATTATCCTGGCCTCGAAAACATCAACAAATTACTCCGCCAGGGATATGACTTTCTCAAGTCAACCCCTGAAATGAGATCATCCCTTGACAAAATTCTCCCCACACCACCCAGAGTTGCCTTTCGTCGCCCCCCTAACCTCCGTAACATCCTTGTTAAACCCTACAATACTCCCAGACTACCTTCTCTACCCAGCGGTTCCTACCCCTGTAACCGACCCCGCTGCAAAACCTGCCCCATGCATCCCCCCACAACCACCTACTCCAGCCCCGCTACTGGCAAAACATACACAATTCAAGGCAGGGCTACGTGTGAAACTACACATGTCATTTATCAACTGACATGCCTGCACTGCACAGCCTTTTACATCGGCATGACAACAACTAAACTGGCTGAGCGCATGAACGGACACAGACGAACTGTCCGCCTAGGAGATGCCCAATACCCAGTAGCGGAGCATGCCCTCCAGCATAATTCTAGGGACCTAGGAACCTGCTACACCGTACGTGCCATTTGGCTTCTCCCACCCAACACCAGTCCCTCTGAACTGCGGAGATGGGAACTTGCACTCCAACACATCCTTTCATCCCGCCATCCCCCTGGACTGAACTTACGTTAAACAACCTCACTCCCATTCACTCTTCAGTCTTCTCCTCTTTCCCTTTCCTCTTTAGCTATTCACGCATCTTTTCATCCTACATAGTTGTGTTTATCTTTATACTATATATCTCTTTACTTCTGTATGCATCCTCTTTGGTTTGAAGCTGGCACAGTACTTAGAGTAGAATATCTTTGGCTTCCCTCTGACAACCATGCCTCCATCCTTGCTACCCTCCCTATTTTCCTTTCCCTGTTGCTTCATAACCTGGGTTGTGAGTAACTGAATCTCCTTTCCCTTCTTCCCTTTCTTTTCCCTCTCTCCTCCCCGATGAAGGAACATTTGTTCCGAAAGCTAGGATCTTAAAATTTCAGTTCTGTTTTATGTGTATCTATCGGCTGTACTGAGCTGAGGTAAGTACTGGCCAGCCCCTCTATCTCTTTGTTAGTATTTGTTTCACATCTTATATGAGATTTTCCATTAATAATTTAGATTACCTACATGGTCCACATCCTTCATTGTTTTGTCCCTTTGTTAGCTATCACTTACGTCTGTCATCTTAACACTTTCTCTTCTTCAGTGTTTTATATATAACTAAAAACTAAAACTAACTCCGTCTACAGGCCGCAAGCGACCCATCGGGACCATCCGACCGCCGTATCATCCTCAGGCGAGGATGCGGATAGGAGGGGCATGGGGTCAGCACACCGCTCTCCCGGTCGTTATGACGGTTTTCTTTGACCGGAGCCGCTACTATTCGGTCGAGGAGCTCCTCAATTGGCATCACGAGGCTGAGTGCACCCCGAAAAATGGCAACAGCACGTGGCGGCGGGATGGTGACCCATCCAAGCGCCGGCCACGCCCGACAGCGCTTAACTTCGGTGATCTCACGGGAACCGGTGTATCCACTGTGGCAAGGCCGTTGCCCAGTGTTTTATATATACATAAATAAATATTTTCGTCACCAACTGTGCTAGTTTCATCTTCCTCCTATTATCTTGTTCCGTTTATAGTCCTCTTCTCTTTTTTATTTATTGATTTATTTATTTATTCAACATTCCATAGTTGTAACGTTCGTTATTCGCTGTTTCCCAGCCAACAATCACTGCCAACAATCTCTTCCACACCTACCAGTATCATCCATTTCTGTCGATTTCTTGTTGCTGGCGATATTTTTGTGCCATTGGCTATCTTTCTCTGCCACAAGAAAATTTTTTTGGGACATTTCTGCGCCACCCGCGATCTTTTTTGCGGCACGCGCGATCTTTTTTGCGGCACGCGCGATCTTTTTTGCGGCACGCGCGATCGCTTTTGTGGCACGCGCGATCGCTTTTGCGGCACCCGCGATCGCTTTTGCGGCACGCGCGATCTTTTTTCGCCACTCGCTATCTCTGTTTTTGAGCAATGTGTGTTCTTTTCCCCTGATCTGGACATACTTGCTTGGTCTGGTCAACTTTTTCCGTATTTTTCTTATTTAGTGGTCTTCCTTTGGTATTGAACATTACCAACACAATTTCTTTCCTTCTCGTGCTTCCCTCCGTGTTTTATTCCTTCTTATGATTACTATTTCAACTTTAGTTATTTAATTTCCCTACCCACCAGTTACCCACTATGTACCTTAATCCTATACCACATTATTTACATTCATTCCGGAAACATGCATTCACTGTAGCCAAACTGCAATCCCACATACTTTTCCTCCGGTCCTGCTTAACCTTTGGAATTACCCCTAAAGGGCTTACCTTAAAAGTTCCCATCTCCGGGTGCAATTCCTCCTTCCACCAGTCTCTCCTGGACTTCCAGAACCTTCAATCCTTAGCCCTTACCCAACTTGTCCTGAATCTCTACACTACTTCATGTAACCACCACTCCCAACAGCTCCTATCTCTCTTCAAAGTCCTCCACCTCTCAAACCCTTGCTTGGAGAACACACTCAGGAACATCATCCTAGAAGCCAGCTGCAAACTTGAGTTCCATGCCACACACCACCTGAAAAAACTATCCACAGTGCTAGTGCAACACCTAAGAAGTGGGGTCCCTCTCCCTATCCCTCACAAACACCAACCACAACAGAACCTTCAACAAACCCCCCTCATAGCCAACAAACCTAGCCTAGCCACCCTACTCAATCTCCCCATCCCAGCACATACCCCACACAGACCAAATCTCAACTATAACCACAGTCAAATGCCACAGATCACCAGTCCCAATTCAGTCCTAAACCTCTCATCCAGATCCCTCTCTCCTCCAGAGACATCTGTTCTATCAAAAGGCTTAACCTTTAGCCCCACACCTAAATTCAACCACACTGCCCTGGTTAAAGATCTCCTCTCATTCACCCGGAACCTCAACTGGAAATATCACTTCACTACCCAAACACAGCCCCCAAATACTAGACCCAGTGTTGAACCCAGTCTAGAACAGTTCCGACTGCCTTCTCAAAGGGATCCTCCTCCCCTCCCCCAAAACCATCCCTTGCAGACATTTCAGGAATTCCTCACATCCAGTGTTGCCTCCCAGTCCTTCTTGAAGAACATACCGACAACCCCCAACATCACCCCAGCTGAATCCCGTGCCATTAAGGAGCTGAAAATAGACCGCTCTATTGTCATCCTCCCGGCGGATAAAGGCTCCACAACTGTCGTACTTGACCGTGTGGAGTATGTGGCAGAAGGACTGCGTCAACTCTCTGACACCTCAACCTACAAAACTGTTACCCAGGACCCCATTCCCTCCGTCCAGACTGAGCTGCAAAAAATCCTAAAAATCCAAGGTCCCTCACAAGGCCTCACAACGGCTTCCATAGACTTACTCACTCCACCTGAGCCACGTACCCCTACCTTCTACCTATTACCCAAAATCCACAAAGAGAACCATCCTGGCCGTCCCATTGTAGCAGGTTTCAAAGCCCCAACCGAACGTATCTCAGCTCTGGTAGACCAGCACCTACAACCTATCACCCGCAGACTCCCATCCTACATCAAAGACACAAACCACTTCCTAGAACGCCTCAAATCCATTCCCACTCCTCTCCCACCTGAAACCTTTCTTGTCACCATAGATGCTACATCCCTTTACACAAACATCCCACATACCCATGGTCTCTCTGCCCTTGAGCACTACCTCTCCCAACGCCCACCCAAAGATCTTCCAAAAACATCGTTCCTTATCACACTTACCAACTTCATCCTCACCCATAATTACTTCACTTTTGAGGGCCAGACCTACAAACAAATCAGGGGAACGGCCATGGGAACCAGGATGGCTCCGTCCTATGCCAACCTCTTCATGGGCCGCATGGAGGAGGCTTTCCTGAAGACCCAACAGCTGCTTCCCCTGGCCTGGTATAGGTTTATAGATGACATCTTTGTGGTCTGGACTCATGGTGAAGAAACACTCCTTAATTTCCTCCATAACCTCAACTCCTTTTCGAATCTGAATTTCACCTGGTCCTTCTCCAAAACCAAGCCACCTTCCTGGATGTTGACCTTCATCTTGTTGAAGCTCACATCCACACCTCTGTCCATATCAAACCCACAAACAAACAACAGTACCTTCACTTTGATAGCTGCCATCCTTTCCACATCAAACGCTCCCTTCCCTACAGCCTAGGTATTCGTGGCAAACGTATCTGCTCCAGTGACGAATCCCTCAACAATTACACCAATAACCTGACCAGTGCTTTCCTCTCCCGCAACTATCCTGCAGACCTTGTCCACAAACAGATTTCCCGAGCAATACACTCCTCCCCGTCCAACAACAACGTTCCTACCCCCCGACCACACAGAAGCATCCCCCTTGTCACCCAATATTATCCTGGCCTCGAAAACATCAACAAATTACTCCGCCAGGGATATGACTTTCTCAAGTCAACCCCTGAAATGAGATCATCCCTTGACAAAATTCTCCCCACACCACCCAGAGTTGCCTTTCGTCGCCCCCCTAACCTCCGTAACATCCTTGTTAAACCCTACAATACTCCCAGACTACCTTCTCTACCCAGCGGTTCCTACCCCTGTAACCGACCCCGCTGCAAAACCTGCCCCATGCATCCCCCCACAACCACCTACTCCAGCCCCGCTACTGGCAAAACATACACAATTCAAGGCAGGGCTACGTGTGAAACTACACATGTCATTTATCAACTGACATGCCTGCACTGCACAGCCTTTTACATCGGCATGACAACAACTAAACTGGCTGAGCGCATGAACGGACACAGACGAACTGTCCGCCTAGGAGATGCCCAATACCCAGTAGCGGAGCATGCCCTCCAGCATAATTCTAGGGACCTAGGAACCTGCTACACCGTACGTGCCATTTGGCTTCTCCCACCCAACACCAGTCCCTCTGAACTGCGGAGATGGGAACTTGCACTCCAACACATCCTTTCATCCCGCCATCCCCCTGGACTGAACTTACGTTAAACAACCTCACTCCCATTCACTCTTCAGTCTTCTCCTCTTTCCCTTTCCTCTTTAGCTATTCACGCATCTTTTCATCCTACATAGTTGTGTTTATCTTTATACTATATATCTCTTTACTTCTGTATGCATCCTCTTTGGTTTGAAGCTGGCACAGTACTTAGAGTAGAATATCTTTGGCTTCCCTCTGACAACCATGCCTCCATCCTTGCTACCCTCCCTATTTTCCTTTCCCTGTTGCTTCATAACCTGGGTTGTGAGTAACTGAATCTCCTTTCCCTTCTTCCCTTTCTTTTCCCTCTCTCCTCCCCGATGAAGGAACATTTGTTCCGAAAGCTAGGATCTTAAAATTTCAGTTCTGTTTTATGTGTATCTATCGGCTGTACTGAGCTGAGGTAAGTACCAAACAACAATTTTTGTCACTCAGACTTCACAAATTTATCGTTCCTTGTACTCAGAGATAACAGCTGCTCCCAAATTTCTGCCTCCTGATATAATAATATCAACAGTTCATAGCAGAGTTTCTACCACAACTAAGCTGAACAGGTAGTCTCAAATGGCAACCCAATTCAGAGATTACATCAACAAAAAGTTGACATTAGAGCTCTTGTTATGGACATCACTGGAATATAACATGGCTAATAACAACTTATGTATAGTACACATTATCTACAACTAAATCATCAGAACAAGGGACAAACTGCAGAACAGGGGGAAAGTTGTTCCATTTACTATTCTACATTGGTATGCCAGGAGCCTTAGATATAAATGGAGCAACTTGATTGTTACCATGAGCAAATTGCATGCCAGTATACTAGTCACTTCTCAAACATACTTAACTGACAATGTGCACCCAAAATCACAAATGTTTTAAATTTCTTAAAAGACATCATAGTCACTGTTGATTATTATGATTGCAATTTCGGCCTTAGGGTCATTTTCAAGTAACACTGCAAAAGTTACATTCTGTCAGAATATAGGACTATCTGACATGAGTACATGTCATCATTTTAAATTTGATAGAAAGGACAGAGATGATGGATATGGGGGAGTTGTAATTGAAGAAACCCTGTGTTCCTCATAATATACAGGTAAATAAATTTTCACAGATATTATGTCACTTGACATCCTGAACATGGAAGATATATCAAATGTTACAGCTATATACATGGTGTTTCAACAAAAATATACGTATTACAAAGTATTATTTTGTCCAAACAAACAAATGATGTGCCTCAGCTCGGCTATTGGAGAAACAAATACAGTGTAGTTTATATTAATAGCTGCTAGATGTCAGTTGTCTTCTGTTTCACTTGGTAACAAACATATGTTTAATATGGCTATTCCGCAGCAGAAATCATTTTGTGTTCTCGAGTTTGCAAAGTGCAATTCTGTAATTACAGTGCAAAGACTTTTTAGGTTGAGGTATCAAATTGATCCTCCAAATGGGTGGTACATTTGCAGATGTTATCAACAGTTTCTAGATACAGGATGTGTATTTAACGGAAAGTGTCCTGGTCACCCTCGTGTTCCTGAAAAAAAAAAAAAGTTGCACGAATTCAAACTGCTTTCCAACGTAGTCCTTCAAAATCAGCTCGTCGTGCCAGTCATGAATTACAACTGCCTACAACAACAATTTGGCATGTTTTGAGATGTCAGTTGGTTATGAAGCCATACACGTTACAGCTGTTACAAGCTCTGCATCCTGATGACAAACGTAAATGTGTGGCATGTAACGAGATTCTTGATGCTATTGACAATGATAACACTTTCGCATAACACATAGTGTTCATTGATGAAGTGATTTCCATGTTAGTGGTCAGGTAAAAAAAAACATAATGTTCAAGTTGGGGCCTACAGAACCCACATGCAGCCATTGAACATGTATGAGATATGCCCAAAGTCAATGTATTTTGTGCGATATCCCGATCATTTGTTTACAGCCCATTCTTCTTTGATGGAAACATGGTTAACAGTCAGCAGTATCTCGCTATGTTACAAAACTGGTTGTTTCTAAGGCTGCATGAAGAAAACTTCATTTTTCAACAAGACAGGGCATCACTGGAGTCACCAAGTGCGTAATTATCTAAATGAAACTCTACCAAACTATTGGATTGGTCATCAAGGACCTGGCAACTTACTATGTCTCAGCTGGGCTCCACGGTCATCAAATTTGACATCCCCTGACTTTCCTGTGGTATATCATTAAAGGCAATGTTTATGTACCACCACTCCCACAGATACTGGAATAGTTGAAGAACTGAATCCATACTGCCATAACATCAGTGACGAAGGACATGCTTGCCTGAGTATGGGAGGAATGTTGATGTGATATTGTTCATGTCACTGATGGAGGACATACTGAACATCTGTAATCTGAGCTGGAGAGGCTTGTAAATATGTGTGTAAAGTTTCATATTCATATGTCTTAAAGTTTAATAAATATATGCATTCCAAATATGTACATTCTTTTTGAAACACCCTGTATTGTTCTCCTCATGCCACATTTCTGGAATCACATGCTCATACATATTCACCTACCCACTGAAGATACGTGTGCTTGGAGGAGATTTTAATGCACACAATTACCTGTGGTATGCCCGGTAAATGACTTCCTCAGTAATAAACTTTGGAAACAACTCACATTCTAGGCGGAGACTGCCATTTGATTACAATCTCTGTGATGGCACATACACCCAGCCAATGAGGAAGCACATGAGATGATATGATCAACTATATGTACACTAACTGGCAGGGATATCAAACAATATTACATAACAATGATGACAATCACTTTCTGGCAATATAATGTACTTGTATAGAAAAAAAATCTACTCACCAAGTGGCAGCAGAACACACATAAAAGAAGGTTATAATTAGGCAAGCTTTTGGAGCCAGTGACTCCTTCTTCTGGCAGAAGGGTTGAAGGAGAAGGAAGAGGGGATGAAAGAAAAGAGCTGGAGAGGTCTAAAAAAAGGGGTAGATTTCAGAAAAATCACCCAGAACTGTAGGTCAGTGGAGACATACCAGAAGAGATGAGAAGAAACTATTGAGTGTTGGGAAGTGAACTGGACAAGACATGGAAACCTGAGAGCTTAAAGGTAGAAGACAGGGTACTATGCAAGACAGGGATTACTGTTAAAATATCATGCATGAGTTAATAAGAGTAAAAAGCTAAGTGCATTGTACACAACAGAGGGGCAGTGAAAAACAGACAGGTAAGTAAATGAAAGATGTAGAAAACTAACACGAAGTGAAAAAAGGAATAGTTACCATGAAGAAATGCTGAGAGGGAAGAAATTAACATAAATTAAGGTCAGTTGGGTGGTAAGAACCAAGGACATGTTGCAGCACTAGTTCCCTCTAGCAGAATTCTGAGAAACTGGTATCTGGAGGAAGAATTCAGATGGCGCCTGTGGTGAAACAGGCACTGAGGTTGTGACTGTCATGTTGTAGGGCATGCTCTGGAGCAGCAAATTGTGTGTTGCCAGTATACACCCTCTGCCTATGCCCATTCATCCTAACTGATAATTTGGTGGTAGTCATGCCAAAACAGTGTTTACATAACAGCTGGTATATGGTATATAACATGAGTTGTTTCATGGGTGGCTCTCCCTTTGATAGTATAAGTTTTTCCAGTTACAAGACTGGACTTGGTGGAGGTGTAAGGGTGCATAGCATAAGTCTTGCAGCAGAGACAGTCACAGGGCTGGAACATAGGGTCTGACAAGAATATTGCAGAGATTGGGAGGGCGAGGAAAAACTATTCTAGGTACGGTGGGAAAAATCTCATACAGAATGTATCTCATTTCAGGGCATGATTTTAGGAACTCATGGCCTTATCAAAGTAGCTGATTAATATATTCCAGAACAGAGTAATACTGAGTGACCAGTGGTGTGCTCTGAAGTTGTTTTTTTGGAGGTATCAGCAGTACCAGGATTTTATGTGATGTCCTGGGAAATCTGCTTTTGAACTAGACTGGTGGGGCAAGTGTGTGTAATCTGAACGGTGGTGTATTGCTGTAATGAGTCTGCATCTGAGCAAATACATTTACCTCAAATGCCAAGGCTGAATGGGAGGGAACATTTGACATGCAAAGGATGGCAACTGTCAAAATGTAAGTACTGTTGTTTGTTAGTAGATTTAATTTGGACAGAAGTGTGTAGTAGCTGGCATCTGGTGAGGATGAGATCAACACCAAGGAAAGTGGTACTGGTTTCAGAACAGGAAGATGTGAAATTTAATTGGAATTTCAGAGATACCAAGAATTTTAACAGGTCAGTCTCACCATGAGTCCACATGGTAAAGATGTCATCATTGTATATAAACCAAACCAGGGTCTGAAGTTCTATGGGTTGAGGTGTTAGTCCTTGTGAGGGGCCTGAGGTTTTAAGGAGGGTCTGCAGCTCAGTTTGAATCACAGTGATGGGATCTTTATAGCAGATTCTGTATGTAGAGGTGTCAGACTGTTAGTGCAGGCCTTCACTAACATATTCCTTTTGGTCAAGTACCACAGTGGTAGTGCTATTTCTGCTAGGAAGATTCCTTTAGGGAATGTAGAGCCTGTAGTTCTGCAGAGGACAGGTCAGGGTAATGTTGCAGGGACCTGAGGAATGGTTATGGAGCAATGCTGGATGTGAGGAATTCTTGGAAGGCTTGGAATGGATTACTTGAAGGTAGTGGTGGTGGATCAAGTAGTAATCATAGTCAGAACTGCTCAAGGCAGGGTTTAATGTCAGGTTTGCTGTCAAGAAGGTTTTGGGACTGGGTTGCATACTGATATCTCCAGTTAACTTTATGGGTGAAGGAAAGTAGGTCCTTCACCAAAGCAGCATGATCAAATGTAGTTTAGGGCTGAAAGTGACACCTTTACATTATACAGACTGTTGTGACTGGATCTTATGATTATGAGTTACTACAGGTCTGATAAATAGTGGTGAAGGCTGTGGAACATTAGTGTGATTGGCCAAGCTCAGTTTGTAGAAGAGGAGTGGTGGTTGATGGTGTCACTGTTTAGGGTACTGCAGAGGGATTGGAAAGAAAACACCACTCTTCAGGTAGTGAAAGAGATGGTGAGATAGCTTTCTGAGGTGAAGTCTGGCATGTTGTTGCAGTTGAAGTTGGCTTGGTGGGTGGTAACCTCCAAGGAAACATGAGGGGCAGATAATTGCAAGATTTTGTAGAAGGAGAGAAGTCTGGTGGAATGGAAATTGGCTGATGAGGCTATAGATCACAGATTACCTGGGTAAGAGCAAGAGATTCTGTATTTTAAATGTAAAAGATTCTAGTGTATAATAGGATTACATCCAGAAACATGGAATTTATTGGAGTAACACCAATGGACAAGCAGGTTTCTAGAAACAAAATGTGGAACCATAGTTTTGATAGTTTAAAAGCATGTTTTCAAAAAGAACAGATGTAGTATGTGATGGGATTCATCATAGCAAGAGAGGACAGCTTGGAGTGTAAGAAATCATCATGGAAGTGGCAAAAAGAGGAGTACAGAAAAAAGATCTACCACAGTGGTACTTGATCAAAAGGTGTATACTCTGAGATTTTGCCCTCCACACCGAGAATGGTTTATCCTCACCCCCCCCCCCTCCCCCCAATCTCCACAATATTGTTGTCAGACCCTATGCTCCTTCTGCACCCACCTCCCTTCTCTATGGCTCTGACCCTTGCGACCATCCCCACTGCAAGACTTGCCTATGCACTCTGCTACCACCACACATACCAGCCCTGTAACTGGAAAAACTTACTATCAAATGGAAAGCCACCTGTGAAATGACACATATCAATTACCAGTTGTTATGTAAACACTGTTCTCTCTTTTACATTGGCATGACTACCACCAAATTATCAATTAGGATGTCCACCAGCTTAGCTCGGTGGTAACGTGCTCGCCTCCCATGCAAGCGGGTCCGGTTCGGTTCCTGGCCGGTTTGGAGATTCTTCCACTTGAAGTCTTGGTGTTGTGTTGTCCTCATTTCATCCTCATCACTGGTGCACAAGTCACCCAATGTGGTGTTGACTGAAATAAGACTTGCACTTGGCAGCTGAACTTCCCCATACAGGGCCTCCCGGCCAGCGATGCCATACGCTAATTTCATTTTTTTTTATCAGTTAGGATGAATGGGCATACTTAAAGGGTGCATACTGGAAACACATGATATCCTGTTCCAGAGCATGCTCTACAACATGACAATCATGACCTCGATGGCTGTTTCTCCACACGCGCTATTTGGATTCTTATCCCAGACACCAGTTTCTCAGAACTCCACGGTTGGGAACTAGCACTATAACATGTTCTTGGTTCTCACCACCAACCTGGCCTTACTTTACGTTAATTTCTTCCATCTCAGCATTTATTCACAGTAACCACTGCTTTCTCCATTCCATTTTAGTTGTCTACATCTTTCATTTTCTTACCTATCTATTTTTCACCATCTCCCTCCCACCCCTGTTACATACAATGCACTTAGCTTTTCACTCTCATTAACTCATGCATGATGTTTTAGCAGTAATCTCTATTTTTCATATTACCCTGTCTTCCACATTTAAGCTCTCAGATTTTCAAATCTCATCTGGTGCACTCCCAACAATCAATCTTCCCTTCTCATCCCATCCAGTAAGTCTCCCCTTACTGACAGGTCTGGGTGACTTTTTCGAAATCTACTCCTTTTCCTAGACATATCCCATTCTTTTCCTTCATCCCATCTTCCTTCCCCTTCAACCCTTCTACCAGAAGAAGGAGCCAATGGCTCTGAAAGCTTGCCTAATTATGACCTTATTTTATGTGCGTGTTCTGCTGCCGCTTGGTGGATAGATTTTTTATCTATCCGATTACATTAAACAATATTATGTGATACTTTTAATACCTATATGCTAAATTATGATCTTCAAGGTAGATACACATATTTTGAGAATGTAATTATAATGGCTGCCCTTGAAAACTCATCCCTGAACTAATAAGCGAACAACAGATATCACAACCAGAAACTACAGTGCACTATAGAATTTTCTCATGCAATCACCAAAAGTTGGCTTACAATCAAGATATTTAAAAATAATCTGATCTATAATCATTTTATCAGTATGACAGGTGAAAAAGATCACACACATTGCAAAAAAGAAAGGCTGGATTAAATGTTGTTATGAACTTGGATCAGATATCTCAGCACAAACACTCTGACAAAGAGTAAAATTTTTTACACACAATTCCCAATAATAATATCATCCAGACAAACAATGATACCACAGAGTGATTTGTAGATCTGTTAGCTCCAGCCCATAAGCCACAAAGTACCCAACAATTGTCAGCTTTCTGACAACGATATGCACCCAACTACTCATTACAACCGGATACAGCTTTTAGCACAAATGAGTTTTAGAACTGTCTGAAGACAAAATTTTGTATTCTATGATTTTTCGTTATCAGGAGAAAGAAAACTGGCGTTCTACGGATCGGAGCATGGAACGTCAGATCCCTTAATCGGGCAGGTAGGTTAGAAAATTTAAAAAGGGAAATGGATAGGTTAAAGTTAGATATAGTGGGAATTAGTGAAGTTCGGTGGCAGGAGGAACAAGACTTCTGGTCAGGTGAATACAGGGTTATAAATACAAAATCAAATAGGGGTAATGCAGGAGTAGGTTTAATAATGAATAAAAAAAATAGGAGTGCGGGTTAGCTACTACAAACAGCATAGTGAACGCATTATTGTGGCCAAGATAGACACAAAGCCCATGCCTACTACAGTAGTACAAGTTTATATGCCAACTAGCTCTGCAGATGATGAAGAAATTGATGAAATGTATGACGAGATAAAAGAAAATATTCAGGTAGTGAAGGGAGACGAAAATTTAATAGTCATGGGTGACTGGAATTCGTCAGTAGGAAAAGGGAGAGAAGGAAACATAGTAGGAGAATATGGATTGGGGGGAAGAAATGAAAGAGGAAGCCGCCTTGTAGAATTTTGCACAGAGCATGACTTAATCATAGCTAACACTTGGATCAAGAATCATAAAAGAAGGTTGTATACATGGAAGAATCCTGGAGATACTAAAAGGTATCAGATAGATTACATAATGGTAAGACAGAGATTTAGGAACCAGGTTTTAAATTGTAAGACATTTCCAGGGGCAGATGTGGATTCTGACCACAATCTATTGGTTATGAACTGCAGATTGAAACTGAAGAAACTGCAAAAAGGTGGGAATTTAAGGACTTGGGACCTGGATAAACTGAAAGAACCAGAGGTTTTACAGAGTTTCAGGGAGAGCATAAGGGAACAATTGACAGGAATGGGGGAAAGAAATACAGTAGAAGAAGAATGGGTAGCTCTGAGGGATGAAGTAGTGAAGGCAGCAGAGGATCAAGTAGGTAAAAAGACGAGGGCTAATAGAAATCCTTGGGTAACACAAGAAATATTGAATTTAATTGATGAAAGGAGAAAATATAAAAATGCAGTAAATGAAGCAGGCAAAAAGGAATACAAGCGTCTCAAAAATGAGATCGACAGGAAGTGCAAAATGGCTAAGCAGGGATGGCTAGAGGACAAATGTAAAGATGTAGAGGCTTATCTCACTAGGGGTAAGATAGATACTGCCTACAGGAAAATTAAAGAGACCTTTGTAGAGAAGAGAACCACTTGTATGAATATCAAGAACTCAGATGGAAACCCAGTTCTAAGCAAAGAAGGGAAGGCAGAAAGGTGGAAGGAGTATATAGAGGGTTTATACAAGGGCGATGTGCTTGAGGACAATATTATGGAAATGGAAGAGGATGTAGATGAAGACGAAATGGGAGATAAGATACTGTGTGAAGAGTTTGACAGAGCACTGAAACACCTGAGTCGAAACAAGGCCCCGGGAGTAGACAACATTCCATTAGAACTACTGACGGCCTTGGGAGAGCCAGTCATGACAAAACTCTACCATCTGGTGAGCAAGATGTATGAGACAGGCGAAATACCCTCAGACTTCAAGAAGAATATAATAATTCCAATCCCAAAGAAAGCAGGTGTTGACAGATGTGAAAATTATCGAACTATCAGTTGAATAAGTCACAGCTGCAAAATACTAACGCGAATCCTTTACAGACGAATGGAAAAACTGGTAGAAGTGGACCTCGGGGAAGATCAGTTTGGATTCCGTAGAAATGTTGGAACACGTGAGGCAATACTACCCTTACGACTTATCTTAGAAGAAAGATTAAGAAAAGGCAAACCTACGTTTCTAGCATTTGTAGACTTAGAGAAAGCTTTTGACAATGTTAACTGGAATACTCTCTTTCAAATTCTGAAGGTGGCAGGGGTAAAATACAGGGAGCGAAAGGCTATTTACAATTTGTACAGAAACCAGATGGCAGTTATAAGAGTCGAGGGACATGAAAGGGAAGCAGTGGTTGGGAAAGGTGTGAGACAGGGTTGTAGCCTCTCCCCAATGTTATTCAATCTGTATATTGAGCAAGCAGTAAAGGAAGCAAAAGAAAAATTTGGAGTAGGTATTAAAATTCATGGAGAAGAAATAAAAACTTTGAGGTTCGCCGATGACATTGTAATTCTGTCAGAGACAGCAAAGGGCTTGGAAGAGCAGTTGAACGGAATGGACAGCGTCTTGAAAGGAGGATATAAGATGAACATCAGCAAAAGCAAAACGAGGATAATGGAATGTAGTCAAATTAAATCGGGTGATGCTGAGGGAATTAGATTAGGAAATGAGACACTTAAAGTAGTAAAGGAGTTTTGCTATTTAGGGAGTAAAGTAACTGATGATGGTCGAAGTAGAGAGGATATAAAATGTAGACTGACAATGGCAAGGAAATCGTTTCTGAAGAAGAGAAATTTGTTAACGTTGAGTATAGACTTACATGTCAGGAAGTCGTTTCTGAAAGTATTTGTATGGAGTGTAGCCATGTATGGAAGTGAAACATGGACGATAACTAGTTTGGACAAGAAGAGAATAGAAGCTTTTGAAATGTGGTGCTACAGAAGAATGCTGAAGAAGATTAGATGGGTAGATCACATAACCAATGAGGAGGTGTTGAATAGGATTGGGGAGAAGAGAAGTTTGTGGCACAACTTGACTAGAAGAAGGGATCGGTTGGTAGGACATGTTTTGAGGCATCAAGGGATCACAAATTTAGCATTGGAGGGCAGTGTGGAGGGTAAAAATCGTAGAGGGAGACCAAGAGATGAATACACTAAGCAGATTCAGAAGGATGTAGGTTGCAGTAGGTACTGGGAGATGAAGAAGCTTGCACAGGATAGAGTAGCATGGAGAGCTGCATCAAACCAGTCTCAGGACTGAAGACCACAACAACAACAACAATGATTTTTCATCACCCTTACAAAACAAACATCATTCTTCTCAAGCCTATCAATGATTTATTTCAATGACCTATGTCCCTGATCAGTGGAGGATAATCAAAATGATACCAGTCTCTAAACTGGGAAACAACCCAGTGTCAGTGCCCTTGTTCTGGCAAATATCCTTAATTTCATGTATTACAGTGTTATGAATATAATGATCAAGAACAGATTGAATTGGTCTGTAGAGCATAATAAAATACTTCACAATAAGATATTTGCTTTCCAGAAAAATATCATTATATTCAATTCACTATGAACTTTTGTTACAGAGGTGCAGCTGTATATGTAGCCTTGCTAGATATATAGGGGGACATGGCAACGTTGATATTTTTGTATCAGGACAGCCCTTTTATGGTCTGGGTCTACCATCAAACATAGTCAACTGGTGCTTGCATTTATTATATCACAGGGTTTTATGATTAAGCATGAAAGGCCAACAACTGATTTCCAGAATTTCTATAAATGTTTACTGCAAGGATATTCCTTGAACCCATTACTTTTTAACATATGTATCAGGGAGACTTGTAAATGATTACATTATCCTGTTGCCATTCTACAGCATGTGGATGACTTTGCAATTTATGCCAATCACAGGGACCAGAACTGTGCTGTGAACTACCTGCAATGAAGTGTCAGTAGTGTGGTTCCTATCTCAAGTAACTCAGTTACTTGTGATGGGAATGGATGTGGTGCCTGAGAAATGCCATCTGGCCACCTTTACTATTCACATAGAGAAAGAAGCTATTACCTTGCTAATTAATAACCACATTATTTCAGTATATACTCACATTAAATTTCTGGATGCATGGCTGGGTAATTGACTGATATGGCAGAAATATATCTATGACCTTCAACCTAATTTTCATAAATATTTAACATCATGAAAGCTTATGTCTTGCACTGACTGGCAACTGCCCCTAAGAACCTTGTACAAACATTTAATGAGGAGCAAGATGGAATATGACTGCATGTTGTATGACTGTGCTCCCACGTCATGGCTGCAGATTCTAGACTGTATGCAGTCGGTAGTTCTGTGTCTTTGTGTAGGCTATATCAAAAAATACACCTATAACTGTAATGCAAGCAGAATTTGAAATTTTCTCACTCGTAACAAGATGAAAGTTCTTATGTGGTCTGGATATGTTGAGGGGTCAGATCCTCTAACAGTCATCCAGTACTTGGAAATTACTTCACTTATTATATCTGATACAGACTAGGTCATTCTGGTCAAAGAAACTCAAAACCCTGCTACCACCATCATATAGTGTGATGAAATCCTCAAACATCCCACAGCACAACATTAACCTTAGAACACAAACATTCTTCAGTTATCTAATGTTACAAATGTTCGTACTTTTTATGACATAATGAAAAGTAAACAAAATTTGGTAACACTTTTTATTAGTTATTAATTATCACTAATAAACAATACAGGCCACAGTCTATGATCACAGAAACAATAGTTTTGACAGCAATGAGAACATTTATTTTGAAGAGTTAGTGCATAATTGCTCTCGATGCTCTTTGCAAAATGCCTTACAACAAAGAGCACAAAACTCTTTTTTGACAGACATATGGGGCAGATATTTCTCCACAGGGAAGATGATATTCCAGCATTTCCACCAATTTTCTCATGATGGGGTTTGATACCAAGGACAGACTGTATAGTGAGGTGCAGGTCATTTGATATTCTTAGTATGTGTAACCTGCTTTGCATCCATGGTGAGAGTAGCTTTTCACTCAGTTGTATTAGGCAGTGTTTCCTCTTTAGAACATCCTCCTTTTCATGGGTGGTGTTTCGAACATGGATTACCCACGTATTAACACACATCATGTTCAAAATTCCGTTGAAGACACACAGAGGCCAGCGTTTAGTCTTCCAGGTGCAAGAAATGTTGCGAGACATCTGGTCCAATGAATCAAAGCCACCTTATGTGTCGTTGTAGCAATGAATCATCTTAGGTTTCTTAGTTACTTCATCCATTTCAGCTTGGTCATGCATCATCAATAACAAAAGGACTATTTCATTTGCCTTAGGTTTATATGAGACAAGAATCATTTCGTTGTCAATGATGAATATGGATGTTCCTATCTCTCTCTTTTTGGTTATACGAGTAAGTAGTTCTGGAGGTATTTCTCACTTATTGTGTCTAAAAGTACGAATGAGGGTGAGTTTCTCCTTAAGCGGATCATCAGCTAACTTGATGGATGTGAACCAGTTATCAACTGTAACATTTTGGTTAGATCCTCCATTGTTTTTGAGAACTCCTTCATGTAGTATTCTCCAAGTGGCAGATGGTTAGTATCTGTGCCTCTGCCGAGATTTAGGGAAGCATCAACCATATATTTTGTTCCTGTGTCACACACCGTGAGAATTTTAATCTCATATTTAGTGGGCTTGTTGGCTGTGAACATACAAAATGGACATCTACCATGAAAACCAAGGAGTTGTTTGTCCACTGTAATGAATGAGTCTGGTCTGTAATAGTTATGGCAATTGATAACAAATTCCTCCCCTAATTCCCTGATAGCTGCAAATGGCTCAGACTGCTTTAGTTCCTCATGAGTCACCTTATCATCAACGCTCAGACAAGAAATTGAAAACTCTAATCACTCAGAACTCCTGGCTGCTTTATATCTAGGGCTACATAAATTACTGTCAAATAATTCAAGTTGATAAATGGTTATTCTTCAAAGCTGCTGTCACAATCAGGGTACCAATTAAAGCGGTTAATTCTTCAGTGGAAGTTGTACTCTGAGTGCTCTATGGATTTTGAATTTTTCCTCATTACCTCCTCGTCCATGTGATTTACTATTAATTATAACATGTCATCTGTGAAAAATAATTTTTTTTTTTAGGAACTACATATAACCAGCAATGTCCATCCTTACCCAGCAGAGAGATCTTTTGAGTGAGGCCAAAAGATGAAGAAACACTTTTAACTGATTTTGAAATGATGCGTGGCAGTGATGACAAAGAAGATGAAGAAACAATCCTGGGTCGCTTTCTTGATCACAACAGACCATGGCTCCCTTTTTTGCCAGAATTTGGAGGGTCTACACCAATGATTGTAATTTGGTGTGCTTCAGTCTTGCCATCTGTAGGGTCAGTATCATCCTCTTCAATGTTATCAGGTTCATCTTCACTTGTCGAGTCATAAATGTTGCTGTCATTCTCCTCTTGTTTCAGCTCATCAAGTAATTTCCTTATTTTATCTCTCAGATTTGGGTCATTTGCCTTTATTAAACCTGACATCTGAAATTAAATATGAGATAGTAATAGACTGAGTTAGTATTACTATCTCAGTAAACAAAGCTTGGATCATGCTTAAAAGTAATCATAAACCAATAGTGTGATCATTACTGACCTTATATGTAACAAAGTTACAAGCGATCATAAAAATGATGAATTTCAGAAAAGCTGCCACTGTTTTCTAAGCAGTGCAACGAATTTCTTCTTGGCAGTCATAAGCGCATCAATCAGTTGCTAAAGCTAGGTAGGTACTGACAAGATGGAAGTGCTTGTGACCTTCCCATGGTTTTCAAGCAACAACGAAGAATTGGCAGTTGTAATAATTATGAATATTTGTGTTCTAGGGTTAACATCAGTTTCACAGAGGACACATAGCATCAAGCAAATGATATCTGTTCAGAAACACACTGTGCTGAATATGATATAACTAAAAGTTCTGTTCTCCCTGACCAAACTAAGAACCTCTACACTTTCTAATTTGGTTCATAACTGGCATTATGGTACAGATTGTACATGGATGGTTCCAAAATATCTGTCTCTGCAGGAGCTACATTTCTTGATGATTAAATATGGTATGGACTACCTTTCTTGTTGCCAACAGAAACTTCAGTATCAATCAAGGAGTTGCATGCCATTCATCAAGCTATTATTTACACAGTTGATTAATAAGTGAACAAAGTAATAGTACGTAATTCAATAAGTGCCCCACAGTTACGTATGAGGGCACGAATATGAAAAACTGTAAATCCTTTGGTACACAACATAGTAAGAAATCTCAATCAAGCAAAGGAACTGCATCATTTGATTCATCTACAATGGATACCAGGACATGTTGCAATCAGGGGCAATGAACGTGCAGACCAACTGATGTAATAGAGCAGCATCTACTTCTACTCTCGTATGCCTAACATACAGTGATTTTCATCATAGTGAGCATTTTGCCTAGTGGACTTGGGCTGTAATGCCAAAGATACATAGTAGTAGGTGATTCCACAGCAGATCCCAAGCCACACTTGGCTTTGCTATTTGACTTTTATGAGTACAGATATTATTACTATTAACAGTTTAAGAGCAGGTTGCATGAATACTAATAAACTGAGACAATTGTTAAAATTAATTTCCTCTCCAAGCTGTGATTCCTGCCTTATTGATGAGGACATTGCACATACTAGAATGTTTGTAGAACATGAGAAATACAGTCATCAAAGAACAATTACAATGCACAATATTTTAAAAATTAAGGACTATTTTTCTCTTACAGTAGCTCTTATTCCATTGCTAGATGTGTTTGCAACTTCATCTGTTTCTGGAACTTCAAAATTTGAGGATAACTTTTTATGTTTCATTACATAGCTATATATGTAATTGCAACTTATTACAAAATTTCATGGCTTGTGTTATAATAATGCTGACAGACTAATGTACTTTGTTGATTACTTATTTCATTCAATTATGATTTATATCCTATAAAGAAGTCAGACCAATGTCTTGTTTGTACCATTATGTTACTCACAGCATCGTGAAATACAGAGCTGTACTTATTTCAATTCTGACGTAATAAAACTATGAGGTGTGTTAAGAAAAGCTGAACTTTAGCTGTAATACCTTTATTGCTTATTGTAAAAATTTTAAGCAGTCCCCCCTCAAAATAGTACCCTCTACTGGCAACACACCATTCCCATTGTTTATTCCACTTTTTGAAAGTCTCCTGGAATGCATTTTCTGGGGTTGCACACAGGTCTCTTTTCGCATTGTCCTGAATCTTTTCTGTGGTTTGGAAAGTTGTTTTAAGATTGGAAAGAGAGAAAAAAGTCTGCTGGAGCTAGGTCCAGAGAATACAGTGGTAGTCGCGCAACAGGAATGTGATGTTTTGCTAGATAGTACAGACAAAGAGTGACATCTGAGTCAGTCCATGTGAGTCTGGTTTCCCCACAATTCAGGCCTCCTCCTGTACATAGCATCCCTCATGCACATTAGTACTTATCAGCAAGTTCCCAAAGAGTTAAATGATGATTTCCACAAATCACTGCATGAATTCTTTCAATATGGTCATCATCTGTTGATGTGGAAGGTTGTCCAGGCTTGGGATCATCACTGATTGACATCTGATCTGTGAAAATGCTTACACCACTCACTGCAGACTGAGCAACTCATACAGTCCTTCCTGTAAACCTGGCTAAGCAAATTTTGCCAAATTTGTATCAAAATTTCACACACACATATGTTATTTTTCAATCTGTTTCATTGTCACTTTGGCACTAATCTGAGACCAGATTGTGCACTTCAGAGGCTGTAGCTTACTAACTAAAAGTCATAGCATAACACTGCAAATGGCAGTTTGTTGTCTATTTCTGCTGCTACATGTGCTCTGTATCCTAAATGTACTCCCTCTGCAGGTTGGTGTGTTATTTCGAAAATTCGGTTTCTTTTGGAACAGACCTCACACACACAGTTATGTATTGCATGATACAGTTCCTACCTTTCAATAGGTAAAACTTTAAACCTAACAGAATGCTTCTTTCTGTTCTAAACAAATGTGAACAACATTTCAAAAATGTGTAGTACAGTGAAAAATGAAAGTAGGCTACAGAAAAGAAGAAAACTGCCCATTCATATTTCCTTCTTTATACAGGGCTTTCAAAAAAAAAGTATTGAGTACTTTGAGAGGTAGCAGTACTCACCAAAATGAGAAAAATAGATCCAATAAACATGGGTCTGGAAATGCATACTTTCAGAGTTAAACATGTGTTTATAGGAAGGGATGCGCAATGCTAAGTTCCGGATATTAGCACTGTTCTTGCATTGGTACTTCATCAAATGTATCAGCAGGATATTAAAATGTCTTACTCACAGTACACCACCTACCATTAGGCACTCAGTTGTGTGGCTTGAGTCTGCAGTCAGTTGTGCTGTAGGCTACATTAGTTTTTGTTGGGTTTATGTGTCTTATTGTACAGTACTGTCAACCCTGGGCACATATCATGGCATTTTACCTTCTTTAAAATACATATTCATTTACTTGTTTACTGTTATTACACTGTTTGCATGTACAAATGGTGTAGTACATTTACATTTGATCTCTTCCACCACCTGTTATGAATGGAAGCCTAATACTCGACAAGTTAAATGGCAGATATGATATTCTGCTGTAGTTTACAAATGGATGTAGCCTGTGATCCTGTGCCCTCTATGCTAAAAAGTATCCACAGTGCAGAGTGCCCTCTGATAAGCTGTTCAGAAGACTTTTCCAGTGTCTGAAGGACACAGGTGCCATTGCACCCTGAAGACTGACAGTGGAAGGCTGCATATAGTCTGCATGTCTGAAATGAAGGAGTATTGCTATGTTCAATGGAAGAAACCCCTAGGTCTAGTGTGTGACAATTAGCAGCAGCAAAAGATATGTCTCACTCTCTTATCTTTGGGGGGGGGGGGGGGGGTGTACTTCATGGACAATTGCTGTATCCATATCATCTACAGTGCATTCAGGCCCTAAGGCCACGCGATCATCATGGCAGATAGCAGTTCTATCAATGGCTGTTGCAGAAGTGTGGTACAGATCCACTGTTTACATCCAAGATTTTATTTACTAATTAGGTAGGGTTCCCAAGAGAAGGCGTGAATTTCCATAAGCAGCATGTATAGGCAAATGTAAAACCCAAGCAATTCAGGAAAAAGGGCATCAACACCAACTGATTGTCAGTCAACATATGGGCAGGTGTACTTGGTGATAGAGTAATTGGACCATACATGCTAACATGTTATCTGGACTTTCTCATTGATGTAATGCCTACCTTGATGGAGGCTGTGCCATTGCAGCAACAAGTACAAATGTGGTTCATGCATGATGGGGCATCAGCACACTTTCACCACATTGTGTGTGAACATCTGAAGCAGACCCCACACCTTGGCCTGCTCGTTCACCAGACCTCAGTCCCCTAGACTTTTTGTTATGAAGACATTTGAAGGAATTGTTCTATGCCACACCAATCAATAATATGTGGACACTACAGCATCAAGTCTTCAATGTGTACCAGCAGGTACAACAGCAACTGGGTATACATCAAAGGGTGCATCATTCCTTATGCCAGAGGGCAGAGGGTTGCATTGTCATGAGTGGACACCACATTGAACACCTCCTGTAAACATGTGTTTATCACAGAATGTATGCATTTCCAGGGCCATGTTTACTGGACTTATTTTTCTTGGTATGATGTGCACTACCAGCTCTCAAAGTATTTGACACATTGTCCTAGTCAGTATGGGTTGCCCACATTTAGACACTTTTGTGATGGAGTGATTGGGCATTTTGTAAGCAGTCTTCTTTGTAAATTGATTTCTTTTTTGCAATATTCTACCAATGAACTTAAGTCTGCCACTTCCTTTGCCTGCAATTGAATATATGTGATTATTTCCATTTCACATTCCTTCAATTTGTTACATTCAGTTAGTGGTTTGACAACCTTCATAATTTTGATAAATATAACAATGAAACAAGGAAAATTTCATGGATGTTTAAAATAGAATATGTTAATTCCAGTGTACATGATGTCTAGACCAAAATTCCCTATTTTGTGGGGCAATTTAAAAATAGTAAATCTTTCTTTGTTTCAGGCCTGACTTGTCCATTGGCTGTAGAAAGACTTAAAGCTACAGAAAAATTTTCTTCAACATCTGATGCACTTTCAGTGTTGAATTGTTGTCGGTAGAAGCGGAAATGGCATCAATTCAGGAGAAGGATAAATTGTGCTTTCATATGCAGTGTTTAAATCTAGTGTTACGATGCAAAAGCAGTTTCATGGTGTTCACAAGAAAGCAGAACCAGACACCAAGAGCAGAAAAGTATGGCACAGTCAGTTTCTGGAAACTGGCAGTATTGCTAATGGGCATGGAGGAGGTCAGCAGGTCTCTGAAGAACAAGTTGGAAATATCTGCCAAACATTTCAACAAAGTTAATGAAAATCAGTTCATCAAGCATCACTGGAAATTAAGGTGCCTTGTGCAGCTGTTCATAAAGTCCTCAGAAAGCAGTTGTGTCTGTACTCATACAAGGTGCTGATACTACAGGCGATAAAGCCTGATGACAAGCAGCGACAATAGAAATTTGCATGTGAAATGCTTAACCAAATTGACCAGAATCTTGTGTTCCTGTCAAGTGCAATGTATTCTGATGAGGCTACATACCATGTCTCTGGAACTGTGAACAAGAATAATGTTCAAATTTGGAGTTCACAGAATCCACACAGTATCAGAGAGAAGATACAAGAAGCCTGAGAGTGAATTTTTGGTGTCACTTCATGTGTGACAGACATTTGGACAATTCTTCTTTGATGAAACTACTGGGTCAGGAACAATGTACCTAGACATATTGAAGATCTTTGTCTTTCCCCAGGTTGAAGACTTGCAACCAAATCTTTGGTTTCAGCTAGTTGGTGCTCCATCTCACTGGTCACTGGATGTTCGGAAAGCTAAAATACAACATTTCCAGGACACTGGATTGGACAAGGTGTGCCCATGAATTGGCCTCCATGTTCTTGTGACGTCACAGAGTTGGATTTTTTTCTATGGGGCTACATCAGGGATAGGGTGTTCGCCATTTGCAGCGGAGGACATTCAAGGCCTGCACACTTGGATTATGGTATTCATTGACATCATATTTTTGGAGGTGTTGCAGTGGACCTGGATGGAAATTGAAAACAGACTTGACATTCTTTGTCTCACAGCAGGGCTCAAGTAGAAGTGTTTTGATTTGTTATTGTAAATTTTTTTCAAAACCAATCTTCACATACAGTCTATTTTTGTGAAAAAATAAAGTTATTTCATTGAGTTTTGTGTATGGAACACATTTAAAGTAGAGAATTTTGATGTAGACACCCTTACAAAGGTGACAACAAGTCAGGTACAATAAATTACAGAGCAATCACCACAATTTCTGTTTTGTTAAAGATATCAGTGGTGTTCTTAAAAGATAGTATGATACAGTAAATTTCATAATTATAGGTAAGTATAAAATCTTCAATAATGAACAGCAAAATTTCAAGAGAAACAGACCAACCAAGAAAGCAGCTGCAAAAAATTTTGATATACATAACAAAGGTATTACAGACACTCCATTTCTGGTGTAAGAGAGGAAAGACAATTGATATTGTTAATTGTTAAATCATACTATCTTTAGATACAACACACAAGCACGATATTAACATTAAAACTAACCATTCATAATTTCGGTAAAGTCAGTATTGGGACCACATCATTTTATTCTTTTCATAAATAACTTGACTGTAACAGAACATGACAATGTTGTTGTGCTTGCTTATGTAACATTTTTTATAATTACAGTATTATGAAAAGGATAATTGCTACTCACCATATAGTGGAGATGCTGAGATGCAGATAGGCACAATAAAAACTGGCAGTGATAAGCTTTCAGCCAAAATAGTCCTTCATCAGAGATAGACAACACACTCATACTCAGAGAGAGAGAGAGAGTCATGTAAACATAACTCATGTGCACATGCACTGACCAAACACAGTCTCTAACTGCTGAGGCTGCTGAGTTTTTATAGTTAGTAGCTTGTGACAAAACGAGCAGCAAGGCCAAAAATTTTGTCCTATAAGGAGGTGAAGATCAATGTGGCCAGGCAACTGAGTGTGTCAGATTAAAAGTATTGTATATCTGCAAAAAATTGTCAAGAATGCCTACCATTAAAGTACAGCAAGTACAAGGACATTTCTGGAATTAGCAAATGCCTTAAACACAAATTATTAACATATTTATAAGTCATCATATAACCATTAAAGTTAAAGTTTAAATTTTTGTTTATTTATGATGCATAATAACCATCAGCAGACATCTTAAAATGTACAATACACCACAGATGGTTCACGACCTCAATTATGAGATGAGCTAGCTTGTTGTGCATGAAAACAAATTTTTAAATTATTCATAATTTCAGGGACTAGTGGTCGACATATATTTTGTAAGGAAGAAAGTAACAGACAATATCAGTTCATAAATAATTATAAACATAGTCCTAATTGTTGGGTTCAAATTAATGATATAAATTAATAGAGGGAAACATTCCACGTGGGAAAAGTATATCTAAAAACAAAGATGATGTGACTTACCAAACGAAAGCGCTGGCACGTCGATAGACACACAAACAAACACAAACATACACACAAAATTCAAGCTTTCGCAACAAACTGTTGCCTCATCAGGAAAGAGGGAAGGAGAGGGAAAGACGAAAGGATGTGGGTTTTAAGGGAGAGGGTAAGGAGTCATTCCAATCCCGGGAGCGGAAAGACTTACCTTAGGGGGAAAAAAGGACGGGTATACACTCGCACACACACACATATCCATCCACACATATACAGACACAAGCAGACATATTTAAATATGCGAGTGTATACCCGTCCTTTTTTCCCCCTAAGGTAAGTCTTTCCGCTCCCGGGATTGGAATGACTCCTTACCCTCTCCCTTAAAACCCACATCCTTTCGTCTTTCCCTCTCCTTCCCTCTTTCCTGATGAGGCAACAGTTTGTTGCGAAAGCTTGAATTTTGTGTGTATGTTTGTGTTTGTTTGTGTGTCTATCGACGTGCCAGCGCTTTCGTTTGGTAAGTCACATCAGCTTTGTTTTTAGATATATAAACATAGTCCTAATGACAAAGATTTATACCACTTCAAATGGAACACTTTATTAAATATGTTCCATGGTCTCATATATCCTTGTACATATATGATGGTTTGTAAAGCTTCTGAAGAAAGCTTCAGATGTACTGGGAAAAAAAGACATTATTGCAATGAGAAATTCAAGAATCACAAGGTATTAACTGTCATATAACGTACATACAGTAGGCCTATATTGTATTCTGTATTTGAAATCACAATGAACTGCTACAGAACAACATACTGCAAAACTATGAAAAGAAATGGGAAACATAAGTGTGTGAAAAGTAAATAACTGAAACTGATTATTAATGACTGATATGTTGATTTACTATGTTTCGCAATGACTTTCACTGTGTGGACCATCACCAAAGTAACTGATTCTGACCAAGACATACATATTAATGACAGGTATAAAAATATATTAGTGGACTTAAGAAACAGCTGATGTTCAAAACAATACAGGTCACTGAACCTGATGTCTGTCATTAATACATATTTCTTAGTCAAAAGTAGACAATGGAAAATCCAGGATGGAATAATGACAATATCATGAAAAGGACAGATTGCTACTCACCACATAGCATAGATTCTGAGTCGCAGACAGACACAACAAAAAGACTACTAACTATGTAAGCTTTCAGCCTGAAGGCCTTCTTCTGAAATGGACAACATACACACACACTTTCATGCAAACACAACTCACACCCACATGACCATTATCTCTGGCTGCCAAGGACAGACTACAAGTAACTGTGCATGATGGGAGAAGCAGTTTGCATGATGGGGGTAAGGAGGAGGCTGGGGCAGGGAGGGGGGTGGGGAGAGCAGGGTACAGGTGAGCTACAGTAAAATGCTGTTTACTTGAGCATACAGGAACGAAGTGGAAAGAGGGCAGGGCAACTAGGCACAGTCAGAAATTTAGACAGAGGGAGGAAAGGGGGGGGGGGGGTGTAAAGGCAGAAAAGGAGAAACATAAACAGACTGTGGGGTAGAAGGCAGAGGAGTGGAAGCAGGAAACGGATAGGTGGGTGAAGTACAAAGATTGAGGTCGGGAGGCTTAAGACTACGTAGGATAAATTTCAGAGAGTGTTCCCACTTGTACAATTCTGAAACTCTGGTGTTGGTAGGAAGGATCCAGATGGAATAGACTGTGAATCAGTCATTAAAATGAAGGGTGTTGTGATGGGAAGCATGTTCAGCAACTGGTTGGTCCAGCTGTTTCTTGGCCACAGTTCATCAGTGGCCATTCACGCAGGCAGACAGCTTGTTGGTGGTCATGCCGATGTAGAATGAAGCACAGTGGTTGCAATTTAGCTTGTAGATCACATAGCTAGCCCTGCCTTTGATGAGATAGGTGATATTTGTGACTGGACTGGAATACAGGGTGTTGGGAGAATGCATAGTACAGGTCTATTATAGGGATATGAGCAATGAGGCAAATGGTTGGTCACAGGTGTCAGAGGGATGCCTTTTTTAGGATAGGGAAGGGGGAAAGAAAACGAGTTTTAAGAGAGATTGGCAGACACACTCAGTTTGAGAAAACAGATGAACAGGAGTCAGATTGTATCATACAGCCTCCATTTAAACGGTGTTTAACAGAAAGTAATCAGAAACTGCCAGTTCATCTTCGCCAAAGCAGTTACAATCCCATTAGTATGCAGTATCAGTTATCTTTACTACACCAGAACATTCCAGGACTTAGAAATAAAGTTGATGAACTACTCATTTGTATCGATGAAATGAATTCATCTAACCAAATTGACATAATCTGCCTCTCTGAACATCAAGTGACCACTGATATAGATATGTTAGACATTTCAGGATTTAAGCTAGCTTCCTACTTCTGCAGAGTAGATATGGATGGAGGAGGAGTTGCCACATTTATCAAAAACTGCCATAAATTCAAAAACATTGACATTAATAAATTCTGTTTAGAGCAGCATCTAGAAGCGTGTGCAACAGAAGTAGAGTTCCATAACAGATCCTATATAATAATAACTATTTACCGAGCACCTGCAGGAAATTATAATCTATTCTTCAATCATCTAGAAGCTCTTTTGGGTTATTTAACAGGAAGAAACAAAGAAATTTTGATTGCTGGTGACTTTAATACAGATTTTCTAATGCAATCTTCCAGTAAACATTCACTGCAGTTAGTAATGTTGTCTTTCAATCTAACTCACACTGTAAATTTTCCAACTAGGATCACTAAATCCTCAAGGACAGCCATTGATAACATTTTTATAGACAAATCAAAGGAACAAAATCATATCATAAAACCTGTTATAAATGGACTATCAGATCATGACATGCAGCTCCTTGTTTTAGATGTAAATTCTAAGCAGATTATCAAGACTGCTAAATCTGAGTACAGGAGAGTAGTCAGTCAACCAAAAATTAAGTGTTTTAGAAAACTGCTCAAAGATATGAGCTGGAAAGATGTTTATAGTGCTCATGACATGAATGAAAAATATAACACATTCATGAACAATGTCAGTACCATGTTTGAAAACTGTTTTCCTCTAAAAGTTACTCAAATTAAACAGAAGTCTATAATAAAACCATGGATTACACAAGGAATAAAGATTTCCTGTAAGACAAAAAGGAAAATGTATCTGTTGACCAAGAATAGCTCCAATGCTGACGATTTAGCTAAATATAAGGAATACTGTAAAACATTAAAAAAAGTAATTCAGACATCTAAACAAATGCAATACGAGAAGAAGATAGCAATGTCCGGGAACAAAATAAAAACAATATGGGATATAGTGAAAGAGCAGACTGGTAGAACCAGAAATGAACAGGAGCAAATAGCACTAAGGGTAGATGACACATTAGTAACTGATGAGCATAGTGTGGCAAATCTATTTAACAAGTACTTTATATCCGTTACTGATACAATGGGACTTTCAGGATCAGTAAATAATGCCCTTGAATATCTGAAACTAGCCTTCACAAATAGCTTCAAGTACATGAATATATCACTCACTTCACCAAAAGAAATAACGAGCATAATAAAATCTTTAAAAACAAAGCATTCTAGTGGGTACAATGAAATATCAACAAAGTTAATTGAGGCATGTTCTTGTGAGTTTAGTACAATTCTAAGTTACTTGTGTAACCATTCAATTATAACTGGGACATTTCCTGACTGGCTAAAATATGCAGATGTTAAGCCTCTATTCAAGAAAGGGGATAAAGAGATACCATCAAACTACAGACTGATTTCACTTTTGCCAACATTCTCAAAAATTTTAGAAAAAGTAATGTACAGGCAGCTGCTCAATAACATATTATCAAGAACACAGTTTGGATTTCTGAAGGGTTCTGATATCGAGAAGGCTATTTACACCTACAGTGAAAATGTACTTAATTCATTAAATAACAAATTACAAGCAGCAGGTATTTTCTATGATTTGTCAAAGGCATTTGATTGTGTGAACCACAACATCCTTTTAAGTAAATTAGAATTCTATGGTGTCACGGGCAGTGCTGCAAAATGGTTCAAGTCATACCTCACTAACAGCAAACAAAGGGTGTCAGTGCAAGGGACTAGTCAATTAAGTCATCAGTCATCATCAGAATGGGAAGAAATTACATGTGGTGTCCCACAAGGATCCATCTTAGGGTCATTGCTTTTTCTTGTGTACATTAATGATCTCTCATCAGTTACACTGCCAGAAGCAGAGTTCGTTTGTTTGCAGATGACACAAGTATTGCAAGAAATAGTATATCGAGTGTAGTTCTAGAAAGATCTGCTAATGATATTTTCATGGATATTAATAAATGGTTTAAAGCCAACTCACTGACATTAAACTTCAAAAAGATTCACTATATGCAATTCAGAACCTGTAAGAGGTTTCCACCCAGCATATGCATAAAGTATGAAGAAGAGCAGATAGAAGAGGTTGACAGTATTAAATTCCTGGATTTACAACTTGATAATAAATTCAGTTGGGAGGAGCACACCACAGAACTGCAGAAACGCCTTAACAAATCTGTATTTGCTATTCGAGTGTTAGCAGACATAGGCGACATAAAAATGAAAAAAGCTTGCATACTTTGTCTACTTTCATTCCATAGTGTCATATGGGATAATATTTTGGGGTAACTCTTAAAGTCAAACAAAAGTTTTCAGAGTCCAAAAGCATGTAATACGTATTATTTGTGGAGTAAATTCACGGACGTCCTGTAGAAACCTCTTCAAAGAACTGGGTATACTAACTACTGCCTCTCAGTATATTTACTCATTAATGAAATTTGTCCTAAATAATATATCTCTTTTTCCAACAAACAGCTCAGTTCATACATACAATACCAGGAACAAAAATGATATGCACAAGGACTTAAAAGCACTTACTTTAGTTCAAAAAGGGGTTCACTACTCAGGAACACACATCTTCAATAATTTGCCAGTAAACATAAAAAATTTAGTTAAAAATAAAGATCAGTTTAAACGGAGCCTGAAAGACTTACTAGTGGCCAACTCCTTCTACTCCATTGACGAATTTTTTAATAGAAACAAATGATGTATTGTATATATTCATACTATTAGTATTGTTATTTCAGCTTAAAAAAAATAAAAAATAAATTGACATGTTCCACATCCACGAGGATCTCCTCAGCACGGATCTATGGAACAAAAAACTAATCTAATCTAATCTAATCTAGCAGGGATGTAAAGATGGTTTGGTGGACAGTGGACAGTGGAATACCACTGTGGGAGGGGTGGGGTGGATATGGTGGATACCTGGAGAGAAACAAATTTTCCATGCCTTATCTCTTCAGATACCCACCACCTCCCAAAGTCCCAGTGACCAGCCACAGAGGAGCATACCCCTCATGACTCAGTACAATCCATGACTGGAGCAACTGAATCACATTCTCCATCGGGGTTTTGACTACCTCTTGTTGTGCTGTGAAATGGGAACTGTCCTATCCACTATTCACACCACCCCTCCCACAGAGATATTCCACTGCCCACTGAACCTACACAATACCCTCCTCCATCTCTACAAAATCCCTGTTCCACACCCCTTGCTTCATGGCTCATATCCCTGTAACAGACCTAGATGTTAGACCAGTTCCATACATCCTCCCACCACCACTTACTCCAATCTGCTCACAAGCATCACCCATTCCATCAAAGGCAAGGTTACCTATGAAATCAGTCATGTGATCTACAAGACAAGCTGCAACCACTGTGCTTTGTTCTATGTGGGCTTGACCACCAACAAGCTGTCTGTCCCCATGAATGGCCATTGACAAACAGTGACCATGAAAAAGCTGCAACCACCTACTGGCTGAGCATGCTGCCCATCACAACATTCTTCCCTCTAAATACTGCTTCGCAGCCTGTGTCACTGGAATCTTCCTACCAACACCAGCTTTTCTGAATTGTGCAGGTGGGAACTCTCCCTGCAATTTATCCTGCATTTCTGTAATCATTTTTGGCCTCAGCCATTCTTAATCATTGTCCTTCACTAACCTATCCCTTCCCTGTTCCCAATTCACAGTCTTCTACACCCAGAGTCTGTTTGCTTTTCTCCTTTTATGCCCCCACTCCAGCCTCCGTCTAACCTCCTGACTGCATCTAGCTGCCCTATCTTCTCTCCACCTTATCCATGTATGCTCCCACAAACAGCATTTCATCATCCCCCAGACATACCCTCCCACTCCCTGCCCCAGCCTCCACCTTACTCCCCCACCACCCAGATTGCTTCTCCCATCATGGACAGTTGCTTGTAGTGTGGCCCTGGCAGCCAGAAACAGTGGTCACGTGTGTGTGAGCAACATTTGCATGAATGTGTGTGTGTGTGTGTGTGTGTGTGTGTGTGTGTGTGTGTGTGTTGTCTATTTCAAAAGAAGGTCTTCTAGCTGAAAGCTTACTTGTTTAACACTCTTTTTGTTGTGCCTGTCTGTGATTCAGTGTTGAGTAGCAATCCATTATTTTCATAATATTGTAAAATTTGGTCAAAAGTAGATATTTTGTTGAAGGTGAAAATCCCACCCTTAAATGTGTGCTGAGTGAGAAAAAATACCATTGATGCTGAGTGAGAAAAAATATACGGCTTCTCTGGTTCTGTTTACAGTTGGACAGTGGTAATAGTGAATTCTTAATCATACCGTTGGAACAACTTAATAGTTTGGGCTTCCATCATTCCAAGCACAAAGATGAGTGAAAACTAGAAAATTTTAATCACAGTTAATGAGGGGCAACATAATAACTTAGCTGCTCCATACAAGGAGATACTCAACTTTGATATCCTCGGGGGTTGTTGCTTAAGAAATGCCCAGAATTTGGCATTGCTGTTGTACTAATTTTTAAATAAGACATGGAGCAAATCACTTTTCTTGTCATATATTGTAACCAATTGCCAAGCATATTGGTAGAATATACATTGACCATCTGACAGCCTTTGAAAGCCTCTCACATAAACATCTTCTGAAAGACAATAATGCAGACTGACCTGACAGCTCATGCACCACTTCCTTTTATATAAAATTATACAATCGAATACATTATTAAATGTAAGATTTACAAGACAACAGTTAAAAGTCATTAAATTATTTTAGTTACTTACGTCAAAAAATGGTCACATATTTCACTACATGTTCTGATATTCGGCTTGGAAAAGTTTAGTTAATTTCAAATACAATTTCAATGAAGTTCACAGTACAACAATTTAAATTTCATTTTAGTTTATTATAAACAAATCACTTTGAATAAAATATTGTTAACAGTATTTTGGTTTGCTCCAAAACAGAGCTATCATTTTAAATAATCATAATTAATAAACATAATAGCTTTTCAGAAATAGAAGAGAAGTAAATTTTCAAGAATATGTGGTGCAACATGACTGCACAGATCATATCAAATTTCAAAGTTGGATTATTAACAAACATTTTACTCACCTTAGTTGCAAATATAACTCAGGTGGCAAATTAATGTGAAATTTAACCTGAGATAGTAAACTCATTTGAACTGATTTTTTAAAGGAAAGTTTACTATTGCAACTGAGTATAGACATAACAGTATATAGTCCAGGAAGTTAAAAATTTGAGCTAAATTGATCTTTTCAAATGATGTTGAAATGAGGAAGGAATTTCAGATAAGGATGGGAACGTAGTCCCATTTCAGGGTCAAGATTGTATAGCCTCACATAGTAAATCAACATATTAGTCTTTATCTATTAGCTTAAGGTATTTACTTTTTATATCATAATCATTCCTACATATTTTTATAGTCATGCAATTATTTGTTCAATAAGCTGTGCACTGTGCTTTCAAATATAGAGTCCCTCCTGAGAATCATCAGGTACATTTTCTGTGCTGTTTAGGCAAGTTTTTGGAATTTTATTTGTGCAATGTTTAGCTGGAGTCAGCCCAAATAAGTACTGCTCATCACATCTTTCATGTGATGCCCAGTGCCAATTGAAAGTGCCTGTTTCCCAGTATGAATAAAATTATTTTTAAAGTGGAATTTTGAAAGTGTGTTTGATAGAGCTGTCCCAAATTAGTAGTGTGTGATACACATTCTAGTGACACATATTAACAGAAGAACTTGGCCCATATTGTGTACTGCCATGCCCCACACCATATGCTATCGCCAAGCAGCAGCACTTGTTAGTCACAGCTGCAGTACTGGTTATTCTTCATGTTTTACTTTCCCTGTTAATGCATATCGCAAAACCAAATATTGCACTAGCATAATTTTGGACTGCTCAATTGAAAGTGCATATAAAATTTCACTTCAAAAACATTCATGTTTGTAATGGGAATCAGACAGATGCTTTTCATTTACACCGGGCATCACATGAAATTTATGAAATGCAGTATTTGTTTGGGACAATTAGTCTCCCACTGCAAGAAGAAAATCACAAATATCCGTCAAAATAATAGAGAAAATGAGTGTTGTGGCTCTAGGAGAGAGAGCCTGTATATATACCTTCTTCTTCACAACAAGTTTCTCTCTCTCTCTCATCTTGGGGTCTGAGCAACTTGCTCTTCCTTTTTAATGTCCCACAACTTATCACTCTTTCCTCCCTGGCAAATTAACTACTAGTACCATAAGCTACAATATGTAACAGGCAGTTTAGGAGATTTACTGTACCTATTGGTACCACAAGTCTTAATTCACTTAGAGCATACAGTCACCCAGATAACAGTTAACAGTATAATTATAGGTGTAAACACAATACTCACACCATTAATCTCTACCTTGTGAATGATATAAAATGTGTATGATCTTGAAACAGCAATGTACCAAACCTATAGAACTCAGTTAACTGGTGGGAACATCAGAGATTAACATATTCTGTTCTAACTATTGAATAATGAAATCATATAATTCACTGTCACTTAATTTTGGTCCATTGATCTAAATACACTCTAAGACAAAAAAATAATAATAATAATGATACACCAGAAAGCAATTATCTGAATGGGTCAGAGATTGGTAGATGTGATGTACATGTACAGACAAAGAAATGATTACAGAGAAAGACCTTCATAAATTTGAGCATGTCAATAATGTGTTGGTCATTGTCTGGCCCTCTTGCAAGCAGTTTTTTGGCTTGCCACCAACTGACAGGGCTGTTAGATGTCCTCCAGGGGGATGTCATTCCAAAATCTAAAGCTGGTTTGAGGACCCTGCCCATAAGCTCCAAATGTTCTCACTTGGGAAGACCTTGCTGGCCAAGGTAGGGTTTGGCAAGCGTGAAGACAAGCAGTAAAAACTCTCACTGTGTGTGAGTGGGCATTATCTTGGTGAAATATAAGCCCAGGATGGCTTGTCATGAAGGACATCAGAATGGGGTGTAGAATATTGTTGATATACCACTGTGCTGCAAGGGAGCCATGGATGACAACCAAATGGATCCTACTATGAAACAAAATGGCATCCCAGACCATTATTCCGAGTTACTGGACCGTAAGACAGGTGACAGTCAGGCTGGTATTCCACCACTGGCTGGAGCCTGGGCAGCCAGAGATAGTGGTCATGTGTGTGTGAGATGTGCTTGCTTGTGTGGATGCATTTCAGTTTCTCTTTTATGATGAAGACTTTGGCCAAAAGTTTAATGTGTTACAGTCTTTTCATTGTGCCTGTCTGCAAGTCATTGTGTCATTCCCATGTCTAGTTTCACAATTGTAAAATTGGCTGTTTAGTACTGAAAATTCTGTATGTGATATAAGTTTACATATATAGTGATACACAGAATTCTGGAATAGTCAAAACTTTAAATTCTTTGAAATCATCTCTGTAAGGTTCCCTATTACCAATCCCTTTCATTACACTTATTGGTAGTTTTGAATTTTAAATGATTGTCTCCCCAAAATTTTGTTTTCCCAAAATATCACACCATATTCCAACAGAACATATACATTTGTGTAGTAAGTATGTAATATGGCCTACTGTTTTAATATTACAGTAGTCGCTATGAATTCTTATGGCATAACAATATTTGCTCATTTGTTTATCTTGTACTTCATCATGTATGCTGATAGCAGTAAAGGAGAGAAGTAAAAATACTGGGTGTGATGGAGGAATGAGGGCTGTATAGTGCTGGAATGGGAACGGGGAAGGGGCTGGATGGGAGAGGACAATGACTAATGAAAGTTGAGACCAGTTACAGGACTGTAGGATATATTGCAGGGAATGTTCATGCCTACACAGTTCAGAAAATCTGGTGTTGATGGGAAGGATCCACATGGGACAGGCTGTGAAGCAATCATTGAAATGAAGGATGTCATGTTTGGCAGCATGCTCAGCAATGGGTGGTCTACTTGTTTCTTGGCCACAGTTTGTCAGTGGCCATTCATGCGGGAAGACAGCTTGTTGACTGCATGTCTGCATAGAATGCAGCACAGTGGTTGCAGCTTATGTTGTACATCAAATGACAGGAGTCCTGCCGTTGATGGGATAGGTGATGTTTGTGACCAGACTGGAGGAGGTGGTGGTGGAAGGATGTAGAGAGCAGGTCTTGCATCTAGGTCTATTACAGAGGTATATAATAAATCACCCTCCTCTAACATTACCTTTTTTTACATATGTGTAGAGATCACCTATACAACATATACTATCGATTCTTGCATAGGCTAAAATTATCTCAGTTGTTTCATTAAAATAACTCATATGTTTATGTATACAATGTATTATATTTCAGGCTAAAATGTATAAAAAAGATTTTAATGTGTTATAATCGATATGTACTAACAGTTAAAATTACTCTTCTTTTAAAAATAATCAGAATTACAAAATTTCTGGCATACTTACAACTCATATTATTAATTGCAGAATTTAACTCTAATTATTAAATTTACTTCTGGATTTATTTATAAAATAATGATATAATTTGGTGAAGATCTTCTTTGGTAAAGAAAGTTTCTAAACTCTTTCATTTTGTAAACTCTTTGGAATAATGTGAGTACCGCAGACTGTAAGTAGTGGTGAGCATGCCTCTGATGGAAGTAGACATTTTCTAAGTTTGTCACCAACAATGTAATTATTGGCTTTTTTTTTTTTAATGTGGAAAATGTAAAAACAGTGTGATGTTGAAAGATGTGACAAGGAATAAAATTCAAGAATAATACATGCAAATCTTCATCAGTTATTTAGTCATCAAGAACCTGTAAAATCAAGAATGTACCCCGAGACAAGACCTTGAGCCAGCAACAACAACAACAAGATAATGAAGATAAATAGAAATTTGCTCTTTTGTGTATCTTACACCTCTTGAAGCTATCAAAATTTGTGCAAAGAATTAGAATTTTAATAGTGATGTGTGGGAGGGTAAGATTACAGGTATGAGCCATCAGTTACGGGGTTGGGAGCACTGGATGTGTAGGGATGGACAAGTATATTTTGGAGGTTTGGTGGACTGCGGATTGCCACTGTGGGAGAGGTGGGAAAGATAGTGGTCAGGACATTTCTCTTTCCAGGGCTTGACAAGAGGTAGTCAAAACCCTGATGGCAAATGTAATACAGTTGCTCCAGACCTGGGTGGTACTGAGATATGAGGGGAATGCTCGTCTGTGGCTGGGCGGTGGGACTTCATGAGGTGGTGAGAGACTGGAAAGATAAGGCACAGGTGATTTGTTTTTGTACAATGTCGGGAGGGTAATTTCCACTTCTTTTGTCATCACAGAGACCTTCTGCTTGTAAATCAGCTTAAATACACCCTTCAATAAAAAATTTAGTATCATCTGTGAACTGGCTCTGCTACAGGCAAGAGGTATGATAAATCAAGAATAACAAAGGGTATAACACACAGCTTTCTGGTACTGCATAACTAACTTTCCACTCCCCTAAAAAGTATTTATTTTCATGGAGTAACCATCTGTTGCCTGACAGAAACATACAATGAACTAGATTAGGAAACTCCAAAGAAACATAATTTCTTAAACAGTAGTAGATCATGATTGATCAGACCAAAAGTCAAAATAATAGAAAATGACTGCTATATAAATAATTCCAATAAAACAATGAAACTTGTATGGTATGTAGTGAAGCAGAAAACTTCTAATGTCTCCCCAAAATTCCGATACTAAATTGAACTATAAAGGCAAAGAAATTACTGATCCTAAAGAAATAGCAAACGTTTTTAATACCTTTTTTAGATATATACTTGAGCATTTAGTCACTGAAGTCGAACCTTGCACTAAAAACTGTCCAGTATCATTTGAAATTACTAGCACAAATCATACTTAGCTTTTTCTCTTTCCAACTCTCCAGAAAGTCAGTTATCAGTATTTAAAAAAAAAAAAACATTGATTCCAATGGAATAGAAGGAATCCCAGACAGTCTTATAAAAATGTGGAGATCTCATTCCTGAACCATTAGTTCACTTTTCTTACATTTATTTTCAAACTGGAATTTTCCCATCTTGCCTAACAATTGCCAAGCTCAAACCACTATTCAAAACAGATAAAAAAGATGTAACATTAACTTCAGGCTCATTGCTCTAGTGCCTGTATTTTAAAAAATCATAGAATTTTTTCAAAGAGTATTAGATTTCCTGCTGAGAAAAAAATAATGTCTACAGCACAACATGGTGTCAGAAAGGACTGATTAATTGATACAGAAATTTTTGAACTTTTAAGTGAGGTTCTACAAAAAGGAGATAATGATGGAAAGGTCATTGGAATAAGTCTGTATCTCTCTAAAGCTTTTGATGTCATAGACCACACTAAACCATTGCTTAAGCTTGACAACATGGGGCTAAGAGGAACAGTAGAACAATACAAGTGGGTGATAGAAGGTATCAAAAAATCATCCCAAACACTGAAGTACCTCAGTTCCATTAAAAACAGCCAATCTAATACCGTTTTCTCACACTTTTATAAAAGGTATACACAATTGTACAGGAAAATGGTGCTTGCAGCAAAGAGGGCTCAGAATTCCTAACTGATATTTATTTATTTATTTAGCATCCAATAGATCAAACATGTGATATAGGATTTGTCATTTGATTACACGTAACACATAACAACACATACACATAATAAATTGACGAACATATACAAACAGCAAACAAATTACATATACATAGTATGTAAGTAGTGTACAAGAACTTATTACCCAAAAAACAAAAGTACGTGCTCATGATAAACAACTTTAGATCATGAACTATGCCTTGTATAAAAAACATATTACGGATATATATACGAAACGTATTATGGATATTTAACAGATTTCTCCTAAGTATCATAATAACAAAGTTGAAAAAATCATTAAATTTATTTGAATTTTTAAAAAATAAGTACAGGTTTCAATCCACAGTCTGAGACAGGTATTCATTTACACTGTAGTAGCATTTTTCCATCAAGTATTTTTTTATTTCATGCTGCACAGCTGCAAATAAAAACAAAGCAATAAGGAAGCCTGTAAAGCAGGAAACAGGTCATAAAAGTCAAGGACAAAGGGACTCCAATAAAAGAACGAAAAGATTTGGAAAACTGCATAAATAATTACTTTAGCAATATAGGAACAAAACTACAGGAAAAATTTCAAACACCTTCTTATGTCAAAAAGGTAAATAAATGTGTACTGCAGTCAATGGTATTACTACCCACAACAAAGGATGATGTATGTAAAGCAGTTTGCAAACTGGAAAATAAAATTGCAGCTGGGTTGAATGATGTACCAGCTTGGTTGGTTAAGGACTGAATACAGAGCCAAACATTCCCATTAGTTGATATTATAAATCAATCATTCTAACAGAGGTTCTTTCCTGACTACTGGTACTTAAAATATGTGAAATTACTGCCTATCTTCAAAAAAGAGTGATACTGAAAAAACGGAAAATTTTAGGCTACTCTCAATATATATTCTTGCGCTTTTCAAAAATAATAGAAACTATTGTGAAAGACAGACTTATGAATTATTTAAATAAATACAACCTCCTTTCCAGTGACAAATCAGGTTTCTCATCAAAGAAAGTCACTGAATCAGCAACAGTATATCTTACAAAATATGTCATAGAAGCATTGGATAAAGGGAACTATACAAGAGGTGTATTTCTCAATCTAACTAAAACATTGAACACAGTTAACCACAAAATACTGTTAAATAAGCTAGATTAACTGTGAGAGAGAGGTGGTGAAAAAATGGTTCCAGTCATATCTAGAGGACAAAGTGCAATTGATGGAAATTACACATATCAAGTAGCTCTAAATATATTGAAAACATACATGTGACCTCAAATATATAACTATAAGTGTACTGCAGAGTAGTATGCTAGGTCTAGAATTTACACTAATGATTTCCCACAAAGTATTAAGCATGGGTAAGCAATCTCATTTGTAGATGTCTCTTACATATTGATGACTGACAAGTCATCAGAAGTGCTAAGAGAGAAAATTGAAGAAATGCTTAACAGTATATGTGCAATAAACAATAAATTCACAACTAATACTAAGAAAATGAGGTCTACGAACTTCAACATAAACAAAAACCCAGACTAAAAAATAACCCAGAAATAAATACTGAATTTACACAGTGTGTGGAAAGCACAGGATTTCTTGAAATGTATGTTGACCATCAATTAAAGTGGGAAGAGCATATAAAAATACTTAGTACAGAATCTCTACAGCATGCTATGCCCCTCTGAATTTTTACATCACTATGTGATATTTCATGTGTCAGATCATTTTACTTTGCTTACATTCATTCTATTATTTGTTTTGGCATAATTTTCTGGAGAATGAAAGGGAAAAATATTGAAGCTATTTCAGGCTTTAGGATAGAGCAATACATTTAATGATGAAGACTGGCAACACGGCTCACTGCTTCAAACTTTTTAAAATGCTAGAAATGTTAATTGTCCCTTATAAATATTTTTTTCAGAGAGTTATGTAAATAAAGAAGATATTGACTGTTTTGTTAATAATTGTTTAGCACATTATTATGAAACTAGAGACAGCTATAATTGCATCTGAACAGAGAAAGTGAAGTTAAAACACAGCAGAGTTTAATATACAGTGCCATCAAATTGTATGATAAATTACCACAACACATAAAATACACAGATGCTATCTGCAGTTTCAAAACAAAACTAAAAGACTGCAAAACAAAAGTTTTTATATGATAATGGGGTACCTAAATTAAAACACATACCTAATTGGACAAAGGTCATGGGTGAAGAGCAACACCAAGGTTTTAACAAATTAACTCAACATTATTCAGACTATGAATCCATTAAATATACAGTGTCAAGAGGCTCAGTACTAAGACCTATTATATGTGAAGACCCTGAACCAATTCTGTGAGAATACCATTCAGTTTGCTGATGACACTACTGTGCTAGTTAATAGAAAAAAAGCATAAATGCTTCAGAAGTCTCCAACAGAGACACTGAACAATAATTAAAGCTGGTTCAATCAGAAGTTCATATTAAATGCACCCAAGATGATGCCACTAAATTTCTGTAGTGTGAAGAAAGGTGAGCTAACTGTTCAGATTCAGATATGTGGTCAGGAACTTCAGAGTGGAGGCAACATAAAATTCATGGGTTTATTGCTCCAACATAATTTTAAATATTTAAAACACACATTGAAAAAGTCTATAGGAAATTTAAGACTGCACACTACATAATGAGTATATTAGAAGAATGCTGCAACAAAGAGTGTTTGAAAACTGTACTCTTTTCCTATGTATATACTTATAACTGAAATATGGAATTACTTTCTGAATTAACACTTTTCTCAGCCAAAAAGCTTTTTAGAATACAAAAAAAGATTAGAAAAATAATGGAAAATGTAGCAAAACCTGTAACAACTCTTTAAAGAAGTGGAAATACTCCCATTTCCAAGTATCTATGGTATGAGAGAACTGTTTTCTATGAAAAAATATGCAATCGAAAACCCCACTCTCTTAAAAAAAATTAAAATGTCCACTCCTGCAACCCTAGGCAAAAAGAAAACTTTCATGTAGATCCAATGAACACCAGTCTAAACAGAAAAGAAATTTTACACTATGGAAAAAAATTAAATGAAATGAGCGTATGGCATCATTGGCCAGGAGGCCCCATTCGGTGAAGTGCCAAGTGCAAGTTGTCTTTCATTCGACACCACACTGGGTGACTTGCACGCTGGTGATGAGGATGAAATGATGATGAGGACAACACAACACCCAGTCCACGAGTGGAAAAAATCTCCAACCCGGTCGGGAATCAAACCCGGGCCCACTTGCATGGGAGGCAAGCACATTACCACCCAGCTAAGCAGGCAGAAAACATAATGGGAAAGTTATTTATAATAAACTTCACCTGGAAATTGAATCAATAGATGACCTCTCAAAGTTCAAGTCACTGCTTCTATAGCCTACAGGAATTCCTTCAGGAACTACACAAAATATTTCTGTCTGTACCTTAGTGCTGTATTATATACATCTTACTATCCCTAACTACCTTAGTGATCTACCACATAAATGTTACTGCAATACAAATATCGCTCTATCTGTACAGTATATATACTTTCTGCTTTTACAGTACATTCCCTTCTAATTGCACAATACATGCTCTTTATATCATAACTTAATGTACATATAATGTAAAAACAGTGTAATAAGTATAAATTTTATTTATTTGTTTATTAATTTCATCCAAGGGTTACCTGATAGTGATAAAGGAGTTGTCATGATGATACAATAAAAACTGGTGCAGTAGCTGAAAGTATAGATATACACAGAATACTTAAGTATGCTCTCTAAGGGTAGGACAGATGACCAACCATAGTCTTGATGAAGAAACCATCCCAGCATTTGTCTAAAGTGATTCAGGAAAATCCAAATCAGGATATCTGGACAGAATGAACTCCATCTTCTGGAAATCACCTTACCAATTGGGGAAGAGCAATGGATAGCGCACTGGCCTCATATTCAGGAGGACGAAGATTCAAATCCATGTCCGGTCATCCTGATTTAGGTTTCCATGATTTCCCTAATTACTTAAGGCAAATGCTAGGATGGCTCCTTCAAAAAGACATAGCTGCTTTCCTTCTCCATTCTTCTTCATCCTTTCAATAGTGACCTCCTTGTCTTCCTCCTTCTCCTCCTCCTCCTCCTCCTCCTAGAACATGCCTTAACATCTACACTGCCTCATTCAGTTGGTCCCTATTATATAATGTTCTTTAATTAACACACAAATATCTTCTCATAACCAATAATTTAAATCATTTAATATTATATTTTGTTATCCACTGAGTTGTCCTACATCACAATGTAACATTTGTGTACTACATGAATACCTAGACCAATAAAGATCTAATCTCATTTACAGAAGCATCATACAGTTTACCCTAATTCATCTTGGTCTGTAGCATTCAGGACTTTGTTCAAGAAGTCAGACATCTGTTTCAGTAGTTTTGTTTTCCAGAAAACATGTTGAGCATTAATTAGTATTTTATTTTTATCTACAAAAGTAATTTATTATTATTGTTATTATTATTATTATTAATGCTTGCTTTTATGTTTCTGTTATAATCACTGGATAAATAAACATGACATTTTCATTTTCTCTAACCATAAGTGAAGGTCTCTTACTGTTGTAGGAGACTGATAGTTTTACATTCCATAAATCATTTTTACAATTAGTCATAATGAAATAATTTTACTTTCGTGCTAGGCAGTCATACTAAAATGTGGCTTACATTTTACTGTCTTTTTTCTTTATTAGAGTTGTGAATTTGTAATTCCGGCACAGAATGTTTTACATTTTACAGTCATAGGAATTATACAGCCAACTGGTTGCAATTAACTGTTTGGTACAATTGACCTAGTTTTTGACATCTACTAAAATTGTCTTCATCAGAATGAAATTTTGAGAAACCATAAAATTACACTGCAAAAAAGCCATAGTCAGAATTCACAGCGTTATTCTCAAGTCAAAAATAAAATAAAATATGTTCCAGACTTGTCACATATGCCTAGCTAGAAACATCTGACATCAGATGTTGCTCCTAGCAAGGCATATGTGACAAGGTTGGAATGTATTTTATTTTACTTTTGACTTGAACATAGCTGCTCTAAATTCTGACCATTGCTTTCTTGCAATATAATTTTATGGTTTCTCAAAATTTCATTTAGATGAAGACACCCTTAGTAGGCATTGAAACCTAGGTCTATTGTACCAAACAGTTATTTGCAACTTGGCTATATAATTCCTATGTTTGAAAATTGTATACGGTTGCTGAGAAACAGCCATATTTAAAACTGGAGGTTTTACATTTTACATACAGAAATTGTTTTATGGAATAGGAAGAATTTTCAAGTTTGCTGTGTGTTAGACATTTTACATCATTGGTTAAGTGCTCAAACTTTTGAGGCAGGATTGTGCACCACTTTTTGAGCTAAAGATAATCTTAATGAGGAATAACAAAAATTCTGATGGTACTTTAATTCACCATTGTTCCTTTTGGGCTGTAGTGGGTTATTTACAATATGCTTCATGAGGGAATAAATATGCAGGGTCTCTCAAAAGGTGTGGTACAAATTTAATGTATTATAGAATCCTAACTAATTAAAATATGCACATCATGTTTGTATTCTTTGACACACTATTTCAGAAGGTTTTTATACAGTTCAGTCAACTTCAACATGTACACTTTTGTGGCACACACAACATCTAGTCTGTGAAACACCTGGTCTAAAACATTCCACACAGCCTGACTCCATTGTGGTGGTGCATCATCTTGGAAACCCATTCACCCAGCTGTGGTAATGCAAACAGGCCTAGCATAGCAAGGTAATTTTTAGAATTAACTTTTTTTTCAGAGAAAAAATGACCCAAAATACAGTCAACCACCAAACAACACCACACATTTACTTTAGGGCTGTCACATACATCTTCCATCACAGTATATGGATTGGTTTTGCCCCAGATGCAAATATTGTGTTTGTGTACCTTACAACTCATGTGGAATGTTACTTCATCAGAAAATGCAAGATTGCTTAGGAAATTTCCCTCTTCCTCTAAAAGGTGAAGAACATCTACAGTGAATTGCATACATTGCCATCTGGCTTCATTGTGTATCGCAGTTGCAATCAGTATGGATACATCTGTCAACATTTCCAAAGGACCCAGTCCATGGTTGCCCTAGGGATTTACAACTCTTGCCACACCCTCCAAACTGACTTCAGTGTGAATGCTGAAAAGCCAGTCATATGTATTCTGTGTCAGCTATGTCATCCAGTGTGAGGCTTCAAATCAATGCTTCCTGTATGCATACTGATGTCCATGAGAGTGGATGCTTGGAGTTGCTTTGAATCTGTGTGACCGATTTGGTCTGAATAAACCATTCCACACATTGAGCCTTTTCTCAAACTTTTTCCATTAATCTTCATGCATGACAACCTGGAACACATACAAACAAAACTTTGTGAGTTTGTCTGTCATATAAACCATACATAGTGTGAACACATTAATTAGTCTGGGTGCTATAAAACACTGAAGTTGTAGTGTACCTTTTGAGACATCCTGCACTATGAAGCAGTAATCAAAATGCCTAATTCCTGAAACAGATGTTTACAATGCATTACATTTACAATATTTTCTGATCAATGCAAACTTTCTTTCTTAAAGGTGAGTTATCCCAGAGCATTGTTCCCTATGACAGTATCAAATGAAAATATGCAAAATATATTAATTTATTGTTTTGTTTCATATGGAAATTTACAATGATTTTTAAGTGCAAGTGTGGCTGAACTGGGTTCTTTTAGGGAGTTAAAATGTGTTTTTACCAAATTTATTCTCATAAATATTGACATCTAAAAATGTTGAAGATTCTATTCTACTTATTCTTTCCGTACCAAGTGTTATGTTTATCATTGGTTCAGTACCTCAATATTTTCAGAAGTGAATCTGCTGTGCCTTTTTGAAATTGAGAGTGAAGTCATTTTGAGAAAACCATTAACATATTGAACAATATGAGATAGCACTTAATCTGTTGGTGCATGTATATTTTGAGTGATTACAACCAGAGTCATCTCCAAAAAAAACTAATTTACAATTCCAAATAACTAAGTCACAGAGAATACAAACTGGAGACCTTTTGTCATTTAATGATTGTAAAATTTGATGCATAAATGTCATTCTTAATTGAGCAACTCCTCTGTAATTTAATAAGGACATAGTTGTTGTACAGGCAGGATGCTACTCTAGGGTACATCACCTCAGAAATTTTGGAAAATTATGTCAATAATGAATCAGGTCAGTAGTTATTGATGCCTCTGCACTGATCTTTCTTAAAGAGTGGTTTAACAGTAGTATATTTCAATCTCTCTGGGAAAAATGCTCTGAATTAGTGATGCATTATGTATTTCAGAAGAGACAATACTACGAGGGCGGTTCAGAAAGTAACCTCCGATTGGTCACAGTGCGGGTTATGGGGGGAGTAGCGACGCCATCTGTGCGTTCACGCACTCAACAGGTCAGTCGGCATCAAGCCGTGGTCAAGTGAACGTCGTACCTGCGCTAGTTTAGTTTTTGTGGCAGTTTGAAATGTGTGCTGCAATAGAAAACCCTGCCAAATGTGAAGTGCGTGCTGTCATAAGGTTTTTTACAGCCAAAGGATATTCTGCAGCAGCTATTCATCGTGAGCTTTGTGCCGTGTACGGACCAAGAGTTATGAGTGAAGGAGTTGTCCGTGAATGGGTACGTTTATTTCAAAGTGGACAAGATAACGTTCATGATGAAGAGAGGAGTGGTAGACCATCATTGGTGACTGACGAACTCGTTCAGACAGTTGATGCAAAAGTTCGTGAAAATCGACGTTTCTCAATGTCGGAGTTGTCTACTGGTTTTCCACAGATTTCTAAGACTCTCTTGTACGAGATAGTGACAGCAAGATTGGGTTACTGTAAGTTCTGTGCACGATGGGTGCCCAAAATTCTTACCGACCACCACAAAACTCAAAGAATGGCCTCTGCATTAGACTTTCTGTCATGTTATGAGGACGAAGGAAAACCATTGTTAAACAGAATCGTGACCGGTGACGAAACCTGGATTAAGTACGTGAACCCTGAGACAAAAGAACAATCAAAGATGTGGGCACATTCAAATTCGCCTACCAAACCAAGAAAAGCCTCGCAAGATTTTTCTGCCAGAAAACTGATGGCAACGGTGTTTTGGGATGCCAAAGGAGTGTTGTTGGTTGAATTCATGGAACGTGGTACGACCATTAATCAAGACGTGTACTGTGAAACAATAAAAAAGTTACGACGGGCTATACAGAACAAACGCCGTGGTATGCTGACTTCCGGTATCGTTTTTTTGCACGATAATGCCCGTCCTCACTCTGCTCGCAGAACAACGGCCCTTCTTGAGTCCTTCAAGTGGGACGTTATCAACCATCCACCTTACAGCCCAGACCTGGCGCCAAGTGATTATCACCTCTTCATGCATTTGAAGAAATGGCTCGGGTCACAGCGGTTTGATGACGACGAAGAGCTCAAAGATGCGGTCACAGGCTGGCTCCAGGCACAAGCGGGTGATTTTTATGCAGAAGGAATTTCAAAGCTTGTGAAGAGATACGATAAGTGCCTCAATCGCTATGGAGACTGTGTAGAAAAATAGTGCAAAGATGTAGTTGTAAGATGTATATATTAAAATATTTTTATTTAACTTGGTGTATTTTTTTAAAACAACCGGAGGTTACTTTCTGAACAGCCCTCGTATTTTAAGGGAAAAACTCCCTAGTTCTCTGTAGGCTTTTCCAACACACTGCTTTAATTTTTCTCTTGAACTGGTTGTCCCTGTAATTTATACTACTATACTTTTAAGAAACAATTATTACACAAGCTGCTACCTGTGACAGATCATTTATATCTTTTGCGTTTAAATTAACAGTGATGTTACCCTGTTGTGTGACCTATTTCCCTGCCTCTCATTTCACTACTTCTCATATAGACTTACGGTAAGTTTTTTTATCAGAATTATGATTTATGACATAATGTCCTAGTTCTTTTATTGTTTTAATAACTTTTCTTGGATATTTTGAGTAGTTTTTATAATGTACCTCTGCTACACGACCTTTACATGTTATTGTTCTTTCTTTTATAAAGTACTTAAATTGTTCCACTGATGCATGCTTTTTTACATGATAGTTTGATGTCCTCTCCAATTAGTTTATGAGGAAAGCTGTTTTTGATATGAAGCTATTACAGAATGGATTAAATTTTATGTCATCATTTGGTTCACTATAAATTTTATCCCTGGACATGTCTTGTAAACTATTATTAAAAATTTTCAATGCAGTCATTAATTATACTGACTGATTTCCACAGAGGCAATATGTTATTTAACTTAACTAATTGTGCATTATGATCAGAGAGGGTCTTTGTTACTGGATATGAGTTATTTTATTGCTTTGAGCTTTATCAGATGTATTATAAACTGTAGTTCTACTGCCTTTATCCACTTATGTTTGAAAGCTAATAATTGACATCAAATTATAGGCTCCAAATAAGCTTTCCAGAATTTTTTACAAAATCTACTTTGAAATCACCTCAGACTACTTGTTGTTACCTGACAGCACAACATTGAATCCACATGGCTCATAAACAGTTCAAAATTTCCCAGTGGGGGATCTATATACAGTTACAATTATAAGTGAACTATTTTTCAGTATTAATTCACAAACAAACAACTCTATGCACTGACAACTAATAAAACACATTTTTCATTGTTTTTGATGTTTAAAAAACTAATCAGTCTTGATTGAAAGAATTTATTAAAAACTAAGTTTATTAAATTTATTAAAAATTTATTAAATGTATTAAAATTTATTAAAAACTAAAAATCACACATTAAAATGGTAATCATTTTCATGAAACATCTTCAGACCATGTCTCTTAAATATTAAACATAAATATTCTTTAGAGGAATCAAAATTACACACTTCATTTTGAATTTGGTTTCTGTTATTATACATGTAAGAACTCTTCTTTTCCCATACTAATTCTACATGAATAAGTTGCTAAGGTGTAATCTTTTATTACTAGAGTGTACCCTTTCATATTTAACTTCTATAACTCTGTGGTTATGTGATATTTTGATTGACACAGGATAACTGTCTTTTCAGAACTCTCTAATTTTTTAAAATAGATAAGAAACTCTTCTACTTTATTACTCAGTCATCTATCAATGTAATGAAATAAACTACCCTTACATTTCTGTGCATTCTCAAGCATTTTGTGAAGCTCTTCTGTTATTGTAACTAACTTCACAACAGGATACCTGAATCCTGACTCTAGCCCTAAAAAGGTTCGCCGTGAACAACAGTAACCACCGTTTTGCGTGATGGTGGCCATGTTCATTTTCTGCAAGAAGCTCAGTAAACCTATATTTCCCTCTTTTATTTATGTGTAGATCATGTTTAGTATATCCCTATCTCCCAATTATGGCAACAGGCACTAAACTGATGTGAAATTTCATTGCACTCAGCAGCATCCTGCTCAACTTCATGCTCAGATGTTCTACAGTAGTGTTAACCCAGAACTGGTCATGGCACAAAACTCACACTTTTGTGTGCTGTTGCTATTCCTGTTCCATCCATGTCACACCACTTGCAATAATTTGTTTTTAATCAGGCTGTTCTCTATCCGCTTGATATGATCACTTTATCTTCTTGTCAAAATCCTTACATAACTTTTCTATGCCCTCTGTCACTAGGCTAATGCTAGCACTTGGCTTCATGATTCTTATGATTGTTACTTTGCTCCTAAATTGTCTTGTACTATCTGGCCTATACCCCTTCCATGGCTACTATTTAGAAGCAAGCCTCTCTTTCCTGTCTTCTTCTTTTTCTCCTTTTCTTAAAAAAAAAAATCAATTTATCCCATTTAGTCCTTGTGATCCTGATGTCACCTAACACAGTTGTGCATTTTGATTGGCTTTGATGTTTATTTAAAAGGACTTCAAGATTTTCTAAAGAGAAACAAAAGTTGTGTTGGTTACTTGCCATCTTTTGCAACTGTAATGAAAATTTTATTCACACCAGATGCATTTCATTTTATTCTAAAGCACCTTCATTAGTCACTTTAACAATATGGTTTTTTTCTTACAATTTTGTTTGTTATGATTGTGAACAGTTTGCATGTTTTACTTACGACAGTTGTTTGTTCTTTTCATTGCTCAAGTTTCTTTTTTGTTATTGTTGTTTACTGCATTTTTCTTCACCTTCCAGATATGTGTGTTGAATTTTTACACGCGGAACTTTCACTGCACTTGATCTATTTGTATTTCTATATTTGGAAATATCAATGTCCTCCTGCCATTCAATGTGTTTTATTTTCCTATTGCAGGAAAACAACATGTAAAAGTTACCTGTTGGTGATTTGTATATCCATACAGTTATAGTTCCCTTTACCATTTGTTCACACACATAGCATTTGAAGTCTTTTTCAACACATTTCTTTTTTTTTTTTTTTTTTTTTTTTTATTTACAGTCCTTTCTAACAAATATACATATTCCTCCACAACTACAAGTTTTCTCTACAGAAACAACCTATCATTCAAAAATCTATAATTCTAGTAGTGCTTGTTTCTGTTTCTCTAAACCAGTGCTCATTGATGCAAAGTTCTAAACTTCCTTAAAATCATCTAGGAGCATTTCCAATTCACCCCTTTGGCTACTCAAACCTTGTACATTTCGGTACATCAATGTTACACATAGTATACATTCTATTTTTTACCTTAGTAATTTCTTGATGCTGTTTGACAGTTGGACCTACTCCTGATGTGGTGGTAGTTTTGCTCTTCTCTCATATGCTGGTTATATGGTTGCCACTACTTCTACTGCTGGTTGTCTTTATGCTGGTTGATTTGATGTTGATGTTTATACTGCCACTAGTATTCTATGTTTCAGCCAGAGTTTTAGGCTACAAGCTGCTGGAAGCAGACACAACCACCAGTTGGATCACTGAACAAATAATTAAAATTATTCATGGAAAGGTAGATATAAGACAGTTTTGTGAATAAAACATTCTTGAGTAGTTAATAAATTTATTTATTTATTATGTCATTTCAGCTACTGTCATAATGAGATATCTGCAATTAAGATTAAAAGAACATAAAGAGTGGCAGGCATTTATTATGCAACATCAAGCTACAAAAAATGAAAAATTAAAAAGTTAAAAAATTTTCTTTAAAAATTATGCTCAGGAACACTTAGGGAGCATTCCTATGATGGGAGCAGTAGTGCAAAGATGTCACACTTACAAATGGAGAAATGTAAGTTAGGTCAAATACATGAAAGCTTGGAAGTATTCCGCAGAGCCCCAAAGGAACATGCCCTGAACACCCTGTAGGACCTAGAAATTTTTACCCATAAACAGTTTTGAAAGGACAGACTGAATTTAGCTATAACTGGTTTTCTGGAATTTTTCAAGAACTGACATATACAGGCTATGACACATTCTCCTGCTGTTGACTAGGCGACACCAGCACGGCTGCAAAGTAAACAACCTGCCTCGGGTTCCACATTGCCGGTGCTCCAGCAAGATGGAACTGCCTTCCAAAATATTTTAATTTAAAAGTCAGATTGATATATTATTTATAATGTGTTTTACAAGTCTACATATTTCAGTGTATTGCTCAGTTAACTCTGAATTCATAGGTTATATACTTTTTATTACTCAACACATGTTAATATAACAGCACAACCTCATGTTAATGCAGAATTTATTTAACACTAAGGTTCATGTGATTGTTGTATAGGTATTATTGTGTAGCAAATTCAGTGAATTCTTGCTGCCAGGTTTAAGTACATCTGGACTAATTGCCTCTATCTGAAAAGACTAATTTTGTGAGTACATAACTAACCTCATTTACATCATGTTTCATTATTTGACCTTGAATGTTTGTAATTAACAGTTTGTCTCCTTATAAGTGCAAGGGGGTGTGGGGGGAGGGTGAAACAAAAAAATTAAAAAGTTAATGAAATTTCATGGCAACACCCCCACACTAATACCACTTTGTGACAAAGCAGGCAGGGATATTTTTACTTCCCCTCTTGTTTTGTCATCTGCCTCCTTAAAATTCATTTTTTTCATTTTTGAATTAATTACCATTAATATACATGAGTGTAATCAGCATTTTCATGAAAGAGAAAGTTAGGCCCACAGTTTTAAAGAACATAACACCAGATCTAATTTTGTGCTTAGTTTTATGTATGTACCGTAACTGATTTTCTAATTTATTTTGACTGTTCCTAGTTAGTATCTTTTGTTATAGGGTGAAATCAGTAATTGTTTTGTAACTTAAATTCTATTGTTGACATATAAACAAATATAATTTCTGTACTAATTATAAAAATTTGGAGGAACAACTAATAGTATTCTTAAAGGATCTATTTGGCTCTATTTGAAAACATGTTAGCAAAACCAGCCCTTAATTCCAAAGTAATTAACAGTTTCATCAAAAGTATTGTTTGCATAACTATATATCTTAATTTCATGATTTAAACAAATAATTTAGCTTAACCCTCATAGTAGAAGAAACTGTTAAAAAGAACCCAGTTTTTGATGTCTTCAGTTAAATTAATGAGTTAAGTTTAAATTGCAATTTCTGTAAATTAAACATCATACAGTGTGAAGTTTCAGTACCTATTATTGTGAGGATATATACGGGCCCAAATTTTGGTCCTGAAACAATCCACAACCAAGTTTCATATGAGAAACCTGTGTTGATTAGAACAACATCAATGCATCAATGTAACTGTGAAATAAGTGTAACACAATTAGGCTATGTGTTAAAACAATGACAGTATCTGTTCCATACGTACCTGATTACTCCAAAGGAACTGTGAATTACATGGTTATGGTTTTACTGCTCGTAGATGTTCAACAGGAAACTGTTGTAGCAGTATGTGGACATTTGCCTGAAAAATATTAATGAGGCTTATCAAAAGTTAAACAATAGTGCACTGGCCGTATTAAATGTGTATATTTGGGGGGTTGTGAAACGTGAAAGGAAACAACTGTGAAATGCAGATGTGTACCGGTCGGCTACATCATTTACAGTAGACAGTATTGCACTTCCACCCCTATTTTTTCAGTCAGTACGTCAACACCAAGGACAACAATGAAGAAATAAAAGAGGGCGAACATTGTCACAACCTGTCAGCTAGAACATGCATCTTCGTATGATTTGTGAGCTCTATTGTTAGCTGATGCTTCAACTTTTTATGTTAGTAGTTCCGACACTGAACCTTGTTTTGCAAATTCTTTGTTTTTGGTGATTGTACTTTTTAAAAATATTTTTTAACATTTTAATTGTTCATGGTGAGGCTTGATACTGTTTAACAAACAGCTATCATTCTTTATGTTCCTTTAATCTCAATTGCAGGTATCTGATGAAGGCAGTAGTTTGAAAGATGTAGAAAATTTAGAAATTTATTAAGCAATAGCAAAAGTATTTCTTTTACTCATAGACACCAGACACATTTACCAGAAGATTCTTAGGGATGTACAATATTCTTCAGAAGAAAGTCACTTATAACAGATTAATTTGATTTTTTTTTCCCCTTTCCATTTAGGCATTTCAACAAATATGTAATGTTAATGGCAGAGGTAGGAAATGCTCAAAGATAAGTTACATTCTTCACTACAAGCTTATCTAGTCTGCTCAAGAGCACAAAATCAACTCCAATCAGACATACTATGAGATAGATTCTGTGCATAATCTTACATCCAAAATTTTGAGAGCACATGTTTCAATGTAACTCAGGAAACTTGTTAATTCTTTCAATATGACTGTGCAAAATATTGGGTTATCTACTGCCTATACAATACTCTTGGCCTTCACTTTTACTCAGTGAATACTAAACCAGCATCTTGTTCTCCCATTTGAGGCATACAATATTAGACACTTGCAAGTGAATCATGTGCTAAACTGAGTCTCATGATTATTTTATCTTTGTATTAACTCAATTAAGTTGTTCCCAGTTAGACTTAAAGCACTTTATTTGTAATTTTTAATTTTGGGTACAAGCAGCCAGTCATGTTAACTTTTTTTAATTGATATATTGTAACTGTAAACTTTTAAACAACTTCCTGTGAACCATTTGAACCCTATAATCTGCCGTGAGTCTAGTGCATTCAATTTTGGCTGGTGATTCATATGTCAGTCATGTAACAAATATCAAATTTTGCAAACAATCCATAAAAGTCACTGGAAGATAATTTCCATAGATTAAGAATATGATTGGACATAGTATAGATGTAGAGCCTTTCACTGTTTGGTAGCATGCTGTTTATCATTAAACATAACATTTTCTGAACGATCCCTCAAAATCATTGGCAGATCATTTCTGTACATTAGCAAAAGTGGTTAACTCAATATGGAACATTGGTCTGTTCCCCATTTTATATTCCCTATTTAGAGGTTAGTTTAATTCTCTCCTTTATTTTTATTTCTGTTGTACTGTTTGGATTCATTCACTTGCAGATTGTGTTCCATAGCTCCCATCATGCTGCAGAGTCCTCATGGATGTAAAATGATTTGAGTTACACATTAATAGGGAGAAGCAGCCGCTGTAGGTTCCTTCAGTAAAGTATACAAACAACCAGTTGTGATAGTCTTGATCTACTCATGGTGATAATTATGGAAATTACTTCTATATTACTTTATACAGCTATGGTACTTTAAAAATAGCTGCTATTCCTCCTCCTGTACTGCTCAGCTACTGTTTTCATTTAATACATTAAAAACAAAAGACCACTATCAACTTTTTCAATATCAAAGAAGTCAAAATCGGTTTAATTCAAACATGATAGGCTTGTGAATCTAAATATTCTGATTAGTGAGTAACTAGTGAGGTATTCTTTTATTTTGTTTTAGAAAATCCTTGGTTTTCAGTTTCCTGTCTGATGTCTATAAGAAACCTATTATACAGGATGTTTGGAAATTCCCTTTACAGACTTCTAGAACTTGTAGAGGGAACTGAGTACATGATATTTTGAATAGGAACCCATGTCCAGAAACATACCATTTCCCTTCTATGACAGTTTCAGTTCAGATGGTTAATGCATCCACTTCTACTTCCGAAGGTGAATTAGGCATGATGTACAGTTATTAGATAACAACTCAAACACTCATTTATCACTTAAGTACAAAAGTTTGTATTAACACTTAAACATTAGATGTTTACATTATTCCAAAACCAAAAATAACTCAGCATATTGTACATACAGAACAGTACTGATACACTACAGTAGCAGCTAGATGTGGCAACCATCATTGTTACAGACACGGTACCTACTAAGCATGTTTTGGCACACACTCTCCATTCCATTTGGTGTCTCTTCAGTTTCTAGTGCAGTGGTCAGAACTCATGCCACTATATCTTTCTCTCTCTGTACAAGAGTCTCATAAATTAACTCTGCATGCAACCCCCCAAGAAGTAGTCCATGTCAGCCTGCCTACTCTATTGCATACCAGGACAAGCACCTCTGTGATTTTTCTTTCCATCAGCAGATGTGGAAGCATTACATACTTGAACTGAAACAGTCTTAGAATAGAAACAGTATTTTTCTGGAGATGGGTTAGTATTAGAAATTTTATCTACTCACTCCCTTCTACAAGTCCCAGAAGTTTGTTACGGGAATTTCTGAATGCTCTGTAGTCTTTGGTATGGGAAAATTAAACTTCATTCTGAATATTCGATAGGGAAGTTATTTTTTTCTTCTATTGTTGTGGCACAGAACTGATAGTTAATCCTTAATGCTGAATTCACTTTTCTTACAAACTAAAGAGAAAAATAATGGAGTAAGTGGCAAGCTTTTCAGATCAAGATAACTCAGTCCACAGCTTTTGTAAGTCAAACCTGATTAACCTTTTTCAGGTCCTGAAGGAAATCCCCATTTGTGTGCACAGTTGCTACTAATAATATCACAGTATCAAACTTTCTACGAAACATACTTCCTGCCTCCACCAGTTCTTACACTCCTTCAGATCCTTACATAATGACACAGTATCTTCTATCACTATCCTATGTCTAACACTAGATTTCACAATGTTTGCAGCCTAATTTTTCTCACATCTGTTTTTTGTGTGACTTTTCTTGTGACCTGTCAGAGGAATCTTTTCTGTTAGTCTTCTTCAAACTGCTTCCTTCTTATAGTATAAGGCGGTACTTTTCTATGTTAGAGAATGGACTGTATTTGTTTTTCAGTTTGATAGTAAATTAACAGTGTGAACTATCCTCTTTCTACACTTTAATTTACAGCTTTTAGATCCATCTGAAGTACTTACATTCTGGCCTTATGCCTTAGCTGTCTCTCCTCTGAACTCTATGTAGTCATAGGAGAACTTCATTAATAACAGTGAAACATTTTGTCTTCATTTCTGCTGCATTGTTGCATTTCTGAGAAAGCTAGAATTCCCGTTTGCATAGAATAGCTATTCCTCTTCAATAACAGAGGTAAATTTTTAGGGATAGTTATAAGTTATTGTAGAGGTAAATAATATCATTAACACAAACCCAAGAAATATACTACGAAAGCATTACTGATCACCAGAAACAAATAGATTGCTGTTCAATATCAAATTGTTGACTTGTAAAGAGAAGCTTTCATAGGTGTATCCAGTCAGATGGAGAAGACAGCAGCTCCCACCTCCCCCCCCCCACCCCCCCACCCCCCCACCCCCCCACCCTTGCCTCCCCCAAAAAATTTTCTACACATATTGAACTGAAATCTTGTTCTGACCCAATGGCAGACACATCACTTAAAGTTCAATTTGAAAAAAAGGTGGACAATATGATGGATACACAGTACTATTTGTCATGAAACTTCAAAACTAATTCACATTCAATGTACAACTAACCTGAATGAACTATTCCCTCTGCCCTCCCCCCCCCCCCCCCACCTTCAACAACCTAACCTCTCCTCCTCCCCCCCCCCCCTCTCCCTTGCTCAACACAGGGTACGCTCCTGCTTGGATATCAATATTTTGCTGAGCCCAGTGTCTCTCATTTTATGCAGTTTTGTGTGGAGGGAAGTATGCAGTCCATAGAAGTCCCCTCATTCAGGGCCAGTAGGTAGCTTGAAGATGTTGCAGCGAGCAGATGTAGGTCTCAGCCCAGAAAAACCCACATTGAGTGGAGCGCATTGTGCAACTTGCCATTTATTAAAATAAAGGTGATTTATGTGTCAAATACCTTATTTTCTGTTTTATAGTTTGAGTGGAAATAAGAGGACAGCAGAGTCCTCTCGCACTGTATACTCGGAACTTCAGTGTATGAACACAGCAGCCAGAGGCCTGGAAGTAAACAGCTGAGTACACTATATTTTCTGGGCGCATCTGCACCCTCATGAAGTACGCTATAAGGAGCGACTTCAAAAAATGCTGAAGATAGACAAATTTCGTTGTAACGATAAATAGTTCATTAACATTATTGTAATTGAAGTATTTTTGTTTCTTAAATAATGTAGCCTCAGACGTTAATGTAGCTGATGTGTTGAACAGCAAAACACCCGAAGCCACACTGTTTCTGTGGAAAGCGTTGTAGCACGAAATTCGTTACTGCCACGCCCCTGCCGTTTAGGCAACCCAAAATACAAAGTTGTGAAGCGGTAGACCGCTGTTAAGGGCGCGACTTTGTACGGCCTATTTCAATTAGCTGTTTAGGAGTTCCTAGAATGTTTCAAAAATTCATAGGAAACCTGAGGTAATTGTTGCATGCATATGCTCTTCCAGCATAATCTACATTCCATCCAGTATCAAATAAGTCTTGAGAAAGACAATGAACAATCAATACTCCACTCAGTTCAATTCGCTCAATAGTTCATCACACACTGCAGGAATTACTAAGACGTCTGTACAGTTCTCCGTAAGTCGCGCCAGTTTTCTTGTTATGGTTCTTGGGATGTCACAGAGGTAAGTCTGTTAATGGATTATCAACTTAATACTTAAATGTTTCAAAACATTAAGAATTCATTTTCTTACAATTTTCTCCATAATTTTGCTCAAATACTACGAACATGTGGGTTCCAATAACAATAACTTAACAGTCCAAAATATTGCACTGTAACCAATTAAAGCTTCTAAGCGTTACCAGTTTTCCTGCTGTAATTGAATTACCCTATGTACCTATTCCGAAAGTGTATTGAAGGGCGAACGGGAGAAATTTATGATTGACTCATAGAAATACATAGGATTCACTACAAAGAAATTGTCATATAAGATGCGGGAAAAACAGACACTTATATCTTTCTGTGCAAGCTCTGATTTCTATTATTTTATTATGATGTTCATTCTCCCTATTTAAGTGGACGCCAATAAAATATTTTCACAGTCTGAGGAGAAAGTTGGTGCTTGAAATTTCATGATAAGATCTTCCCGCAACGAAAAGCGCCTTTGCGTTAATGACTGCCACTCCAATGCACGTATCATATCCGTGACGCTCTCTCCCCTGTTTCGCGATAGTACAAAAGGAGCTGCCCTTCTTTGAACTTTTCCGATGTCCTCTGTCGATCTTCTCTGATGCAGATCCCACACCGCGCAGCTGTATTCCAGAAGAGGACGTACAAGCGTAGTATAGGCAGTCTCTTTAGCAGACCTGTTGCATCTTCTCAGTGTTCGGCCAATAAATCGTAGTCTTTGGTTTGCTTTACCCACAACATTATGTATGTGACCTTTGCAACTTAAGTTATTCGTAATTGTAATACCTAAGTATTAAGCTGAAATTACGGCCTTCAGATTTGTCCAATGAGTCGTGATCACTGAATAACAAACAACATTGCGAGACGTGGACTAGCGGCAGGTGCCGGCGGCTATAACTTCGACGCTCTGTAGCGTCCTTGGATGGCGCTTCCGGACACGTGTTCCTATACTCGATTTGTTCCCCAAGACGCCCACTAAAATGATTCGAAGTTTGTCGTAACATTTCTGGGACTCCGTGTATACAGGGGGGTTCATTGATCGTGACCGGGCCAAATATCTCACGAAATATGCGTCAAACGAAAAAACTACAAAGAACGAAACTTGTGTAGCTTGAAGGGGGAAACCAGATGGCGCTATGGTTGGCCCGCTAGATGGCGCTGCCATAGGTCAAATGGATATCAACTGCGTTTTTTTAAATAGGAACCCCCATTTTTATTACGTATTCGTGTAGTACATAAAGAAACATGAATGTTTTAGTGGGACCACTTTTTTCGCTTTCTGATAGATGGCGCTGTAATAGTCAAAAACATATGGCTCACAATTTTAGACGAACAGTTGGTAACAGGTAGGTTTTTTACATTAAAATACAGAGCGTAGGTACGTTTGAACATTTTATTTCGGTTGTTCCAATGTGATACATGTACCTTTGTGAACTTATCGTTTCTGAGAACGCCTGCTGTTACAGCGTGATTACCTGTAAATATCACATTAATGCAATAAATGCTCAAAATGATGTCCGTCAACCTCAATGCATTTGGCAATACGTGTAACGACATTCCTCTCGACAGCGAGTAGTTCGCCTTCCGTAATGTTCGCACATGCATTCACAATGCGCTGACGCATGTTGTCAGGCGCTGTCGGTGGATCACGATAGTAAATATCCTTCAACTTTCCCCACCGAAAGAAATCCGGGGACGTCAGACCCGGTGAACGTGCGGTGCTTCGACGACCAATCCACCTGTCATGAAATGTGTTATTCAATACCGCTTCAACCGCACGCGAGCTATGTGCCGGACATCCATCAAGCTGGAACTACATCGCCATTCTGTCATGCAGTGAAACATCTTGTAGTAACATCGAAAGAACATTACGTAGAAAATCAGTACACATTGCACAATTTAGATTGCCATGGATAAAATGGGGCCAATTATCGTTCCTCCCATAATGCCGCACCATACATTAACCCGCCAAGATCGCTGATGTTCCACTTGTCGCAGCCATCGTAGATTTTCCGTTGCCCAGTAGTGCATATTATGCCGGTTTACGTTATCGCTGTTGGCGAATGACGCTTCGTCGCTAAATAGAAAGCGTGCAAAAATGCTGTCATCGTCCCGTAATTTCTCTTGTGCCCAGTGGAAGAACTGTACACGACGTTCAAAGTCGTCGCCATGCAATTCCTGGTGCATAGAAATATGGTACGGGTGCAAGCGATGTTGATGTAACATTCTCAACACCGACGTTTTTGAGATTCCCGATTCTCGCGCAATTTGTCTCCTACTGATGCGCGGATTAGTTGCGACAGCAGCTAAAACACCTACTTGGGCATCATCATTTGTTGCAGGTCGTGGCTGACGTTTCAAATGTGGCTGAACACTTCCTGTTTCCTTAAATAACGTAACTATCCGGCGAACGTTCCGGTCACTTGGATGATGTCGTCCAGGATACCGAGCGGCATACATAGCACACGCCAGTTGGGCATTTTGATCACAATAGCCATACATCAACACGATATCGACCATTTCCGCAAATGGTAAACAGTCCATTTTAACACAGGTAATGTATCACGAAGTAAATACCGTCCGCATTGGCGGAATGTTACGTGATACCACGTACTTATATATTTGTGACTATTACAGCGACTGATGACCTCAGAAGTTAAGTCGCATAGTGCTCAGAGCCAATTGACTATTACAGCGCCATCTATGACAAAGCGAAAAAAGTGGCCCAACTAAAACATTCATATTTCTTTACGTACTACACGAATATCTAATAAAAAATGGGGGTTCCTATTTTAAAATAACGCAGTTGATATCAGTTTAACCTATGGCAGCGCCCTCTAGCGGGCCAACCATAGCGCCATCTAGTTTCCCCCTTCAAGCTAGTCGAGTTTCGTTCTTTGTATTTTTTTCGTTTGATGCTTATTTCGTGAGATATTCGGCCCGGGCACTATCAATGGACCACCCTGTATAGAATCCGACGAAAAGAGTTTTGTTGTTCGGCGCCATTCCCGTATACCTCCGCTGCGTGAGCCATTTATGTTGTAACGGTCCAGTTACATTTTTTTTCCCATTCCTTGGCAAAATATTTATTTGCAATAAAGTGAGGAAAGATGTTAATTTATAAATGTTGCAGAGTGATGGGAGAAGGAAGGAAAGTGAGGAAATATCCTTTTATTAATGTTTTTGAAAAAAATTTCATATCGTTGTTAAGGAGCTTAGTCTCCAGCCATCGTCGAGTTCTGGAGAATTACGTAGGTACAAGAATGACGGGCGTAGGAGCGGGGGCGCGAAATCCACGTAAGAGGCGGCGTCCGCAAACCGTCACTCTCACAAAAAAATAAGATTTGAACTGTGTATTTGTCAGTCGTAGCTTTTGGACAGAAGAATTAATGGTTGCGCCAAGATAGAGCTAAAGCTAGTTTTACAAATATTGATTGAAAGACTGTTAGGACGCGCACGATGAAGTGCAGTGGCTTCAACTTTATTGTAAGAATACACATTCCTCTATTCTCCATGGTCAGCAGTTACTTTTACAAACTGAACTACAGTGAATTGAAATTGTCGTATTTTGAGTCAGTTGCAGTGTTTACAGTTTACTTAAATTGTTACGTGGAACTCAGCCAATAACTTATTCCATAGTTTCTCAGTGAGTATTCTCTGGATATGAGTCACGCCCAGAGCGGCGCAACATTATTCTCGTAGTCAGATCCTTATTCTAGGCCCCCAGTCACGTGTATTACGATGGATAATGTTAACAGGGGATTTTTATTTTAGGCCCCTAATGGCGGTGGCTCACTCAGTCAAACTACACAGAATGCCCCAGAAGGAATGATTAATATTCAGGGATATGACACGAACGCTCATTTGAAGCAAAAAGCTTCATATGGACATACGCCCCATTCCGGATGGTTTCAAGATAGAACACATTTCATGTACATTTATTTCTGGAATAATGCCACGCACGTATGTGTCTTACCCACCCAACCTCTTTGACGTTTTATTTTATCCCTCGTTTCTTTAACCTCTTTTTCGGCGTGTGTTTCTGTTATAGAAATAAGACTGTATCTAAAACTGCACCATATGGGTTCCCTTTGTGAAGTCTCCCCTCGCTTTAAAGTTTTCTTGCTTTCCAATATTGTTTGAACTATTCAGCAAAACTTTTTGCATGATTTTTGTGAAGCATAATTCAAACTAGCTGTGCGTAAATCCATCGTTTCCATGAACAACAATACACAGTAAATATGCTGAATCTCAGACACCGTAGGGTATATGTTGACATTAAATATTATACTTCAAATGAGCGGTCCTATCCTATCCCTGAATGTTTACCATACCGCCTGAGAGAACCAGTATAAAAACGTCAATCTACAAATTTGAACTTGGGTTATAAATCTTATTTAAAACTTATCGGAAGAGGAAACCGCCACAGTGTTCTGATCTAAATTTTGACAGCAAATCCACAGAAATGTGTAGAGAATCTAAGACATGATATCCTGTTTCGAAACGACATTATTCGCTCTTTTGCCGGCCGCTGTGGTCGAGCGATTCTAGGCGCTTCAGTCACGAACAGCGCTGCTGCAACAGCGCAGGTTCGAATCCTGCCTTGGGCATGGATGTGTGTGGCGTCCTTAGGATAGTTAGGTTTAAGTAGTTCTAAGTCTAGGGGACTGATGATCTCAGATGTTAAGTGCTTAGAGCCACTTGAACCATTCGCTCTTTTAATTTGGGAAAGTATCTCTACTAGCCCGCCCAACTCGTACGTCAAAATTAAATACATCATACCTCATCAACAGTAAAAGATATTTGCTTCAGTCAGCTTTTTTTTTTTTTTTTTTTTTGCCACAACACTGCGTTCCTACTTCCATTCTGCTGTTGTTTTGTACGAATGTTGCTGTATACAGGGTATCACACAAATAATAGAGCAAACTTCGAGAGAAAAAGTAGCTTTTCTCTCTGTTTTCATAGAGTCGTATGTTTACTGTCCGTACAGGTAGCGCACCACCGTCGTCGTTCTCGCAGCGTTGCGTCACGGAGGGATCACAGCTACGTGTGACCGGAAGAAGAGTTCCGTTGGTCGCGACGGGCGAGCAGCCGCCGTGGAACGTGGCAGTCGCTCTGTAGGGCGGCCTGTGGCGCTCTTGTGCACCAACATTCTGGCATGCAGGCGCGGATGCACTGGAACGCCCCGCCCAAGAACATTTTACTAACAGCTTTATATTTTTACGTACAGCAATTCCTAGATTTCTAAGATAATTTTCGGAAAATAAAGTAGCATAAAAACAGTTTGAAAGTGTCAAGGAATTTTAGAAAATAAAAATTTATGTTTAACACGACATCCTTTCCGCTTGTCCGCTTGATGGTCAGAACACATCGATGCGCTTGCTGACTCATCGGTCGCAAAGAGTTACCGAGCCATGTGAAGGCGTCCATTCATAGACTGATCACACCTTCTGCTAACAACAAAACGGACTCGGCCCCCGAGCCCACAAGACAGTGCCAGCAAGCCGTAAGAAGTCGAATGATACAAGAGAAAAGGAGGAAGGACCTCCAACAATGAAAAGAATAACACAAGCGCTTACTTTCCTCGCCGTAGTTGCAGACGACTGAAAGAAACAGCACTGCTCTCATTTACATGCTCCCGTAGCCACAGACTGCGAGATCTGTGTTCAGCATCGCAGTGATAAGTCAAATACTGATAACGGCGACCACGCAGTTGGATTTTATAATGTGTAAATTAGTTTCCTTGTAAGTGAAGCTAAAGCAATGTACTAAACATTAAGGCAAGCAAATTGTTTTTCTTATATTAAAACATTTATATACTTTATTCTTGTTGTTGTTGCTGCTGCCTTCATTCCGAAGATTGCTTTGATGCAGCGCCGCACTCGCATTTGAACGTGCTTGCTGCACTCGCCTCTTGGTCTCCTCCTGCAATTTTTACCCGCAAACTACCATTCAGTACTAAACTGCTGACTACTTGATGCCTCAGAATGAGTTCTATCGACCGATCCCTTCTTTTAGTCAAATGACGCCACAAATTCCTTTTCTCCCCAGTTCTATTTCAGTACCTCCTCATTATTTAAAAAAAAAGTCCGCATCAGTTCCACTTCTCTCTTTTTGTTTATAAATACGACCGGTTTCGGCCTCCAAGTCGGTATATGTCAAGTGTCCTGAGAGGGCCCTCTCAGGACGCCTGACATATCTCACTAGATAATGGCCTTGTGGGGCCGAAACCGGTCGTGCTTATATATAAAGAGAGAAGTGCAACTGGTGAGGACATTGTTTTTCAAAATAATTACCACAGTTGGACAAGAAATTGACCTCTTCATTAGTTACGCGATCTACTCATCTAATTTTCAGCATTCTTCTTTAGCGCCACACTTCAAAAGTCTCTATTCTGTTTCTCTCTGAACTGATTGTTGTCCACGGTTTACTTCTGTAGAACACTAAACTCCAGATAAACACCTTCAGAAAAGAAGATGTTAACAAATTTGTGTTTTCAGAAACGCTTTCCTTGTAATTGCCAGTCTATATTTTACATCTTCTCCATTTCCGCCATCTTCGGAACTTTACTGCCCAAAATAGCAGAATTCGTGTACTACTTTCAGTGGCTCATTTCCTACTTCCATTCCCTCAGCATCGCCTGATTTAACTCGACTACAAGCCATAACCAACATATTGTATAATGCCCGTCTTTCTCTGTAGCTTTACTTTTCTCAGAATTTCAAACGTCTTGCAACATTTTGCATTGTCGAATGCTTTTTCTAGGTCGAAAAATCCTATGAATGTATCTTGATTTTTCTTCAATCTTGTCTCCACTACCAGCTGTTTCTCTGGTGCCTTTACCTTTACTCAAGCTAAACAGGTCGTCATATAACAGATCCTCAATTTCTTTTTCATATTTCTGCATATTATTCTTGTCAGCAACTTGAATACATAAGCTATTAAGTTGACTGTGAAGTAATTCTCGTACTTTTCGGCTTCAGCAATTTTCGAAATTGTGTAGATGATTTTTTCCGAAAGTCAGATGGCATATCATCAATCTAATACATTCTGCACACCAACATGAGTAGTCGTTTTCTTGCCACTTCCCAAATAATTTTAGAAATTCTGATAGAATGTTGTTTATCCTTTATGTCTTGTTCGATCTTAAGTCTTCCAAAGCTCTTTTAAATTCTGATTCTTATACTGGATCCCCTATCTCTTCTATGTCGACTCCTGTTTCTTCTTCTATCACGTCACCAGACAAGTCTTCCCCCTCAAAGAACACTTCAGTGTACTCTTCCCACCTATCTGCTCTCTTCTTTGTATTTAATAGTGGAATTCCCATTTCACTCTTAATGTCACTACCCTTGCTTTTAATTTCACCGAAGGGTGTTCTGATTTTTCTGTTTGCTGAGTCAGTGTTTCCCACAATGGTTCCTTTTTCGATTTATTCATTTTCTCATGCAGCCATTGCGCCTTAGCTTCCCTGCACTTCCTATTTATTTCATTCTTAAGTCTATTGTATTTCTGTATTCCTAAAATTCCTGAACATTCTTGTGCTTCCTTCTTTCGTCTGTCAACTGAAGTATTTCTTCTGTTAATAAAGGTTTCTTCGCAGTTACTTTCTTTGTTCCTATGTGTTTGTTACCAACTTCTGTGATAGCCCTTTCTAGATATGTCCATTCCTCTTCAACTGAACTGTCTACTGAGATATTTATTATCGTAGTATCTATAGGCTCAGAGAACTTCAAGTGTGTCTCTTCATTCCTTAGTACTTCCGTATCCCACTTCTTTTCTCCCGATTCTTCCTGGCTAGTCTCTTAAACTTCAGCCTATTCTTCATCATTCGTAAATTGTGGTCTGAGTCTGTATCTACTGCTGGGTACGCCTTACAATCCAATATCTGATTTCGGGATCTCTGCCTGATAATGATGTAATCTAGCTGGTGTCTCCCCATATCTCTGGCTTTTTCGAATTGTACCACCTCCTCTTGTGATTCTTGAACAGAGCATTCGCTATTCCTAGCTGAAATTTATTGCAGAACTCAGTTAGTTTTACTCCTCTCTCATTCCTTCTATCAAGCCCATATTCTCACGTAACTCTTTCTTCTAATACTTCCCCCAACAACCGCATTCCAATCTCCCGTGAATACTAGATTTTCACCTCCCTTTAGGTACAGAATTACGCGTTCAATATCGTGACATACTTTCTCTATTTCTTCATTTTCTGCGACGTCTGTAAGCATATGTAAACTGCTGTTGTCGGTATTAGTTTGTAGTCGATTCTGATGAGAAGAGCTCTATCGCTGAATTGTTCACAATAACTCACTCTCTAGGGTACCTTCATATTCATAGCGAATCCTACTCCCATTACACCATATTCTGCTGTTGTTGATATTCCCAGAAATCCTTGTCTTCTTTCCTTTTCAATTCGCTGACAGCCCCTCCCCCCTATATCTAGACTGGGCCTTTACACTTGCCTTTTCAGATTTTTCTAGCTTCCCTGCCACATTCAAACTTTCGACATTCCGTGCCAGGCTAATAGAATATTATCATTTTGTTGGTTACTCAGTCTTTGTCTCACGGTCACCTCCCCCTTGGCAGTTCCATCCCGGAGATCCGGAATATTTTGCCAAAGGAGAGATGGCTATGAAACGCTTTGAATTAGAGGCCACATATCCTGTGGATACACATTATGTGGATTTGATGTAGTGGTTTCCTTTGCCTTGTGCATTGTCAAGCCCTTGATCATTGCTGATTCTTCCGCCATTTAAGGGCAGTTTTCCACCCCAAGGCCAAGAGAGTGCCCTGAACCTCCGTCCGCTCCACGCCCTCTGAAAATGCGGTTGCCCACTGTACAGGTTGAAAAACATTGGGGATAGTCTTCAACTCTATCTTATTCCCTTCTCGACCACTCTCCTTTGACTCTTGTAACTGCCGCCTAGTTTTAGTACAATTTGCAAATCGCCTTTCGCTCCCTGTATCTTACACTTGTTAGCTTCAGAATTTCAAAAAATGTATTCCAGTGAACGTTGTTACAAGCTTTCTCCAAATCTACAAATGCTATTAGTAATGCAAAATTTCTGTTAAGACGTTTCATAGAACACGGTTAATTAACATGAAGCCTCAACCTCCAAAGTTATGTCCCCAGTTTAAAGTCCTCAAAGTAGATCATCCAATTCGCCCGATTTCGAATAGAGCCCTTACATAGAAACGCTTAAAACTGACTCCACTTTTTCGTCAGTATAGACTCTAAATATCGTCTTCCTCTTTCCCTTTCATTAAATTGCAATCGTTTTCATACAAAATGTACAGAATAGTTGCTATTGCAATGTCCTGTACAAATTTCAGTTTGCGTAATACTTGTTATTGACTGGTGAGACTTACATGCTCTTTAAAATATTTTTCTAATTTAAGCACTGATTTCTTTGATTTGCTAATAGATGGTGCGAGTTGTTTCGAGTCCACGTTGCGGCGTCTTCGGCCTGTGAGCCTCTGACACCAACGCCAATGCCTGTTTCTTGCTACTGCTCTTAGCGGCGTACAGTGTGCTACGCTCTGTAGCTTTGCTTTTGCTGACAATTGCCAGCTTTATGTCAGCTCCAATGTCTGTAATTTTATATGGTTTAAATATTACCATTTTATAAAGTATTTTATGTGACGAGAGCATTTTGTTCATAAATCTGTTGATCTGTTACAACATGTGAGTATAGTCTCCTCGTAAATCTGTACTATACAGGGTGGTCCATTGATCGTGACCGGACCAAATATCTCACGAAATAAGCATCAAACGAAAAAACTACAAAGAACGAAACTCGTCTAGCTTGAAGGGGCAAACCAGATGACACTATGGTTGGCCAGCTAGATGGCGCTGCCATAGGTCAAACGGATACCAACTGCGTTTTTTTTAAACAGGAACCCTCATTTTTTATTACATATTCGTGTAGTACATAAAAAATATGAATGTTTTAGTTGTACCACTTTTTCGCTTTGTGATAGATGGCGCTGTAATAGCCACAAATGTATAGGTACGTGGTATCACGTAACATACCGCCAGTGCGGACAGTATTTGCTTCGTGACACATTACCCGTGTTAAAATAGACCGTACACCTATAAATCCCTCATCCGCCCTATCCTCTGTTACGCCCATCCAGCCTGGATCTCCGCCCCCCCCCCTACCTTTTACAAAGCCCTTCAGATCCTTGAACGCCATACTCTTCGCCTCGCCTATCGCATCCGTCTCCCCTCCCCCACGCCGATCCTGTACGACCTAATTCCGTTCCCCCACCTCCTCCTTTTCCTCGAACGGATACGGATCCTCTATACCTCCCGTAAACTCGATCCTCCTCACCCGCTTGTCTCACCCATCCTCTTCCACCCCCGCCTGCTGCCGCGCCTGTATTCCCACATCCCACCTGCTCTCCATCTCTCCACCCTCCTTACCCTCTCCCAAGGTGGCTTCCGCCAGCTCCCCCTCCCTGATGATGCCCTCCTCCCCTCCATCTACCCCTCCTATCAACTTTGATCCATCCCCTCCCACTTCCTTTTTCCTTTGGGCACCCTCCCTCTCTTCTCTCTCCTTTTCCCTCCATCCCCCCTTCCTCCACCCATCTTCCCCCAGGCTTCCCCTCCCACCTTCCTCCCTTCCTTCCTCCCCCCTATCTCCCCTGCCCTTGGCATCTCTGCTCTCCCTCTCTCACCCCCCTCCTCCTCTCTTGGCAGGTCCCCAGACTCGTACACGCTCAGTGGACTTTCGCGCGCCAGAGATCATTGCCTCATGTTTCTGTGTGTGACGTCGTTCGTGCTCAAGTGTTCCAGTGTTATTCGTTTTGTGCTCCAACGTTCACGTGTGACAATTATCGTCTCTGTGTGTGTCCACGTGTCTGCACAATTTTATCTTGGACTCTACGCCCGTGAACGGCTCCGTGGGGTTTTTTTTTTTTTAAGTGGCTGTCTCCGTCTATGTATCCACCATGTTTATTCTTTGATTGTCTTCATTTGTATCTTTCGTTTTCTCTGTGGCCGAAGAGTGGCGTACTGTGCCGCTGATAGCCTACCTGTAACAGGTGTAAAAATAACAATTTACCAATTGCGGAAAAGGTCGATATTGTGTTGATGTATGGCTATTGAGATCAAAATGCCCAACGGGTGCTGCCCGGGATTAGCCGAGCAGTCTAAGGCGCTGCAGTCATGGACTGTGCGGCTAGTCCCGGCGGAGGTTCGAGACCTCCCTCGGGCATGGATGTCTGTGTTTGTCCTTACGATAATTTAGGTCAAGTAGTGTGTAAGCTTAGGGACTGATGACCTTAGCAGTTAAGTCCCATAAGATTTCACACACATTCAAACATTTTCATTTTTTTTTTTTTTTTTTTTTTTTTTTTGCTCAGCGGGCGTGTGCTATGTATGCTGCTCAGTATACTGGACGACATCATACAAGTGTCCAGACCGTTCGCCAGATAGTTACGTTATTTAAGGAAATAGGTAGTGTTCAGCCATATGTGAAACGTCAACCACGATCTGCAACAAATGATGATGCCCAAGTAGGTGCATCAGTAGCAGACAAATTGTGCGACAATCGGGAATCTCAAAAACGTCAGTGTTGAGAATGCTACATCAACATCGATTGCACCCATACAATACTTCTATGCAACAGGAATTGCATGGTGACGACTTTGAACGTCGTGTACACTTCTTCCACTGGGCACAAGAGAAATTACGGGACGATGACAGATTTTTTGCACGCGTTCTATTTAGCGACGAAGCGTCATTCACCAACAGCAGTAACGTAAACCGGCATAATATGCACTATTGGGCAACGGAAAATCCACAATGGCTGAGACAAGTGGAACATCAGCGATCTTGGCGGTTAATGTATGGTGCGGCATTATGGGAGGAAGGATAATTGGCCCCCATTTTATCGATGGCAGTCTAAATGGGGCAATGTATGCTGATTTCCTACGTAATGTTCTACCGATGTTACTACAAGATGTTTCACTGCATGACAGAATGGCGATGTACTTCCAACATGATGGATGTCCGGCATACAGCTCGTGTGCGGTTGAAGCGGTATTGGATAGCATTTTTCATGACAGGTGGATTGGTCTTCGAAGCACCATACCATGGCCCGCACATTCACTGGATCTGACGTCCACGGATTTCTTTCTGTGGGGAAAGTTGAAGGATATTTGCCAGCGTGATCCACCGACAACGCCTGACAACATGCGTCAGCGCATTGTAAATGCATGTGCGAACTTCTCGTTGCAGGTATTGCCAAATGCATTGAGATTGATGGACATCATTTTGAGCATTTATTGCATTAATGTGGTATTTACAGGTAATCAAGCTGTAACAGCATGCGTTCTCAGAAATGATAAGTTCACAAAGGTACATGTATCACATTGGAACAACCGAAATAAAATGTTCAAACGTACCTACGTTCTGTATTTTAATTTAAAAAAGCTACCTGTTACCAACTGTTCGTCTAAAATTGTGAGCCGTATGTTTGTGACTATTACAGCGCCATCTATCACAAAGCGAAAAAAGTGACCCAACTAAAACATTCATATTTCTTTACGTACTATATGAATATGTAATAAAAAATGGGGGTTCCTACTTTAAAAACGCATTTGATATCCGTTTGACCTATGGCAGCACCATCTAGCGGGCCAACCATAGCGCCATCTGGTTTCCCCCTTCAAGCTAGACAAGTTTCGTTCTTTGTAGTTTTTTCGTTTGACGCATATTTCGTGAGATATTTGGCCCGGTCACGATCAATGGACCACCCTGTATAATAACCAGCTATTCGTGATTTTTCTCTATTGTAATGGTATTGTAATTTTTTTAGCTAATTGTCTGGATTTTCTGGAGAAGACCTCCGTAGTCGGTGTTGAAACCAGGTCAAAGAAAAATCTTGCTGCAATCGGTTGTTTGTATTAAACAAATCATATTCTTGTACGGTTGCTGTCACACAGCCATGTTTAAAACTGGAACGCTATTACCGTAGGTTTGCCTTTCCTTAACCTATCTTCTGGCTTAAATCGCAGGGTCAGTGTTGCCTCGCGTATTGCAACATTTCTACGGAATCCAAATTCAGCTTCTCCGAGCTCAGCTTCTATCAATTTTTCGATTCTTCTGTTGATAATTCGTGTCAGTAATTTTATTACCATGACTGATTAAACTGATACTTCGGCAATATTCTTACCTTTCGGCACCTGATTTCTCGGAACTGCAGTTATTACGTCTTCTTGTAGTCTAAGCGTTTCCCCTCTCTCATACATCTTGCACAACAGGTGGAATAGTTTTGTTGTGGCTGCCACTCCCCAGAAGATATCAACAGTTCTGAGGGAATGTCACCTACTCCTGGGGCTTCCTTCGTTTTAGGTCTTGCAGTGCTCTCTCAAATTCTTCTCGCAGTATCATATCTCCCATCTCATCTTCATCTACTTCTTCTTTCTTTTCCATAATACTGCCTTCAATTTCATTTAATTAATTATAATAAATTGCAGTTAAGAGCAACGATCGGATGTGATAAAATTGGGAAATATTTGCAAATTAATGCAGGCAGTAACACGAGTCTGATGTTCTACGAGTCTGACAAATTTTTCAGCAACTATGCTATTCAAAAATGGTGATCCTACAAAATATACTTAAACGAAGTTTTAGAAAAATAAATATTGAACAGTAGTTGCTGTTGCGTCGAATGTGGCACGAATGGTAGCAGAGTTTCCAATAACTTAACAAATCATTAATAGTTCGAAAGTTAAAAGTCCCACTTGTAGCTGAATTTTACTAAGTATAAGACTACATTTCTATTGCCTAAAAGAAGAAGTCTTAGAAAACTTTCCTATCACAGAGTCCTCCTACAGCAAGATATCAAAGTAAAACAGATAGTAGGAAAAGCAGTCACAAGACTCAGATTCTTAGGAAGAACATTAAGGAAATGTAACTCATTCACGAAAGAAGTGGCTTATAAGGCGCTTGTTCGCCCGATTCTTGAGTATTGTTCATCTAATTGGGATCCCTATCAGGTAGGACTCATAGACGAGATAGAGAAGATCCAACGAAGAGCGGCGCGCTTCGTGACAGGATCGTTTAGCTGGCGAGAGAACGTTACGGAGGTGCTAAACAAACTCCACTGGCAGACGTTACAAAAGAGACGTTGTGCGTCAAGGAGAGATTTACTACTGAAATTTCGGGAGAGCACTTTTCAGGAGCAGTCAGACAACAAATTACTTCCCCCCACAAACATCTCGCGTATTGACCACGAGGAGAAAATTCGAGAAATTAGAGCCAATACAGAGGCTTACCGACATTCATTCTTCCCACGCACTATTCGCGGGTGGAGCAGGGTTGGAGTGATCAGCGAGTGGTACTGAAAGTACCCTCCGCCACACACCATTATGTGGCTTGCGGAGTATGATGTAGATGTAGATGTAGATGTAAAACTTTGTTACCATCTCCTCCTATGGCCCAAACAGAAATGTCCTTCTCGCTTCTCCCTTGTGCCCAAAAGCACTTCAATTTCCCAGTGTTCTCCAGTGACTTACAGCTTCTTCCAATGAAGACAAGGTATAACCCCACAAAAAGTACGAGTTGCTTACAGTGTCATAAAATGCACAAAACGGATCACCATTTTAATACTAAAAATCGTACGAAGTAGTTTCCAACGAAACGAAACAAGATATTCTTCAAATCAACGCTTTGAATTAAATATGAGGAGTATTCGGAAAGTAATCTCCGATTGGTCGCGAAATAGAACCCACAGTGAAAATCAAAAATGTTTTGTTTTCAACAGTCTGCTACGTCTTCGAGCTACTTCTCTACATAGTAACCGCTCCGACTCAGACATTTGTTGTAGCGTTGTAACAACTTTCCAATATCCTCGTCACCTGTGCTTTCCAACACTTCTCCACGGGTTGCCTTCAGCTCGTTGACTGTGCCAAAATGCTGCCTTCATGGACAGCGATTCATGTGAGCAGAAATGAACATCAGAGGGATCCAAGTCTGGGCTGTATGATGGGTGACCAAACACTTCCCTTAGAAAACGCTGCAGGGGCGTCGTCATTATCCCTGCAGTGTGCGGCCGAGAACTGTCCCGAAGAAGGAAATGCATGACAGGTTCGTTATGTGGGGTTGCATGAAATCAGGCAAAACCTCGCAGTGGGAACTCATACTTACAAGGGAACCTCCCCATCGCACCCCCCTCGGATTTAGTTATAAGTTGCACAGTGGATAGGCCTTGAAGAACTGAACACAGATCAATCGAGAAAACAGGAAGAAGTTGTGTGGAACTATGAAAAAATAAGCAAAATATGCAAACTGAGTAGTCCATGCGCAAGATAGGCAACATTAAGGGCAGACTGAAATCAGGAGCGCCGTGGTCCCATGGTTAGCGTGAGCTGCTGCGGGACGAGAGGTCCTTGGTTCAAGTCTTTCTTCGAGTGAAAAGTTTAATTTTTATTTTCAGTCAATTATCAAAGTTCATGCACTCACACATAATCAACTTCGCTCTCCAAAATTCCAGGACATGTTCAGATTTGCTTGGACATATGGAAAAATTTGAAAACGTTAGAAACATATGTTTTGACAGAGTACAGGGAAAAGTGTGCGACTATGAAACTGTTGGATTCATTTGTTGCAGTTTATGTGACAAATTCTTATGTTTTCGTCTCTTTTTTGGGAGTAATTATCACATCCACAAGAAAACCTAAATTGGGCAACGTAGAAGAATCTTTTTACCCATTCGCCAAGTGTACAAGTTAAGTGGGTCGACAACAAATTCCTGTCATGTGACGCACATGCCGTCACCAGTGTCGTATAGAATATATCAGACGTGTTTTCCTGTGGAGGAATCGGTTGACCTATGACCTTGCGATCAAATGTTTTCGGTTCCCATTGGGGAGGCACGTCCTTTCGTCTACTAATCGCACGGTTTTGCGGTGCGGTCGCAAAACGCAGACACTAAACTTAATACAGTGAACAGAGACGTCAATGAACGAATGGACAGATCATAACTTTGCGAAAATAAAGAAATTAGAATTTTCACACGAGGGAGGACTTGAACCAAAGACCTCTCGCTCCGCAGCTGCTCACGCTAACCACGGGACCACGACGCTCCTGAGCTCAGAATATCCATGTTGTTGCCTATCTTACGCATGGACTACTCAGTTTGTATATTTTGCTTATTTTTTCATAGTTCCACTCAACTTCTTCCTGTTTTCTCGATTGATCTATGTTCAGTTTTTCAAGGCCTATCCACTGTGCCGGGGGATGCGATGGGGAGGTTCCCTTGTTAGCAGAAGACACTATTGTTTTAGACATCATTACGTGCTCAATGTGTGCTAGGAACTGAAAAGACCGACCGACAGGCATACTAGAGACGCTGCCCAACTTATCTGTGCAAATCTCCATCGGATTTTCACTGTCGTTTGCATTTCGCGATCTATCGGACCTTATTTTCCGAATAGCCCTCGTTAATGCATATCAATATAGTGCAGATGCTATTAAACTGAGGTGACAAAAGTCGTGGTCTAGCAGTATGCACATACATAAATGGCGGTAGTAGCGTGTACACAAAGTACGAAATGACAGTGAATTGGTAGAGCTGTCATTTGTACTGGGGATTCATGTGAAAGTGTTTCCAACGTGATTATGGCCACACGACAGGAATTAACAGACTTTGAACGCGGAATGGTAGCTGGAGCTGGACACATGTGACATTCGTTTAGAAAATCGTTAGGGAATTCAATATCCAGAGATCCATAGCGTCAAGAGTGAGCTGAGAGTTCCAAGTTTCAGGCATTATCTCTCGCCTCGGACAACGCAGTGGTCAACGGACTTGACTTAACGATCGAGAGCGTAGAACGTCAGCGCAAACAGACAAGCAACACTGTGTGAAATAACTGCAGAAATCAATGTGTGACGTATGAGGAACTTATCCGTTAGCGCAGTGCGGCGAAATATGGCGTTAATGGGCTAAGGCAGCAGACGACCGACGCGAGTGCTTTCGCTAACAGCACGACATTGCCTGTAGCTCCTCTCCTGGGCTCGTAAACATGTTGGTTGGACCTTCGACGACTGGGAAACCGTGGCCTGGTCAGATGTTTCCCCATTTCAGCCGGTAAGAGTTTATGGTAGGGTTCGAGTGTGACGCAGACCCCATGAAGCCATGGACCCAATTTGTCAATAGGGCACTGTGCATCCTGGTGGTGGTTCCATAATGGTGTGGGCTGTGTGTACATGGAATAGAATGGGTCCTCTGGTCCAACTTAACCGATCATTGACTAGAAATGGTTATGGTCGGCTACCTGGAAAAAAATAGCATCCCTTCAACCACGATGGAATTTTTATGCATGACAATGTGCCACGTCACCGAGCCACAGTTGTTCGCAATTGGTTTGAAGACAGTCTTGACAAATCGAGCGAATGATTTGACCGCCCAGAACGCTCGACATGAATCCTGTAGCACATTTATGAAACATAATCGAGATGTCAGTTCGTGCAAGAAATGCTGCACCTGTGGCACTTTCTCAGTTATGGACGGCTATAGAGGCAGCATGGCTCGATATTTCTGCAGGGGACTTCCAACGACTTGTTGAGTCCACGCCATATCGAGTTGCTGCCGTAGGCCGGGAAAAAGGATTTTAAAAGCGGCATTAGGAGGTATCCCATGACTTTTGTCACCTCAGTATATAATAATACAAGAACAATTACATTAAAATAAATTAAATAATCTACATAAAAAACCGCCCCACTGCATCATTTGTGAATGTGGAGGACTCTTCTAGTTTGAAACATTTACATAATAAAATACTCAAAACTACTTAATATGCAGGAATTGAAGAATGTATTGTAATTTTGCTTGTTGTAATAATACCTGTGGTGTCATGCTGTTATCCAATACCTGGTTGATAGCGCTTTTCTGCATCATTTAGTACTTAATACTTGAAATGTCTGTAGAAATGTTATTAGTTATGCTGTAATTTCCAACTTCTGTGTTTTAATTGATAATATTGTGGTTGGGATGCTTGGCTTTGCTCTAAGTTTTTTCTTGGATCATTTCATTACATAAATGTCCAAATTGAGGAATGTTTGTCTTTCTTAAGTCTTAAATTCATGCAGTGTGAAGATTCCATCACTTCAGAACAGGCGGGCTGCCGACACCTCTTCCGCGGCTGTTGCGGTAAAACTTGTTTAGTACCTGCATTAATCCTTTATTCGTCACTCACTGTTCGCCCTCCCCAGCGGAACTCCCGACCGACACCCAGGGCCCAAAGCTCCCACAACCAGACCAGCACTCAAGTCTAACTGAAATATTGTCACCTGCGTTCGATTTATCCAGTGTACACATCAAGTCATACCATTCTGCTCGTACTCTTAGGATTAGGGTGGTTAAACAACTGTTTCTCTTCAACAAGCTATGGACATTTGTAAACTTACTCGTTCTTCATTGCATGCCGTATTTTTTGTTGTTTCACTTTAGCCTTCAGTTATAATTTTTCCCTATTTCTTCCTCTTCTATCTTCTGGTCGCGAAGGTCCCCTAATACTTGTGGATTCCACGGCGTTAATCTTGGTTGTGATGGTTGATGATGGTTGGTTTGTGGGGCGCTCAACTGCTCGGTCATCAGCGCCCGTACAAAGTCCTAATCTTTACACAGTCCAATTTTAGCCAATTTGACAAATGATGATGAAATGATGAGGACAACACAAACACCCAGTCCCCAGGCAGAGAAAATCCCCAACCCGGTTGGGAATCGAACCGAGGACCCCATGATTCAGAGGCAGCGACGCCGCTAGACGACGAGCTGCGGACCATCTTGGTTGTCCCAGTGTAGTTACGAGCCTGGGGCTGACGTGGTACCAGTAGACACTGAAAACCGCTTGTACCATAATTTGTAATGTCGTTCTGACAGCAATGCCTGACTCAGTCTGGTCTTGAAACTAGTACCTTTCCTAAATCATACGGTATACTTCATGTTCTGTGCAGGAGAGGACAGCAAAATTGATTCTTTTTTTACAACACAGATCATAAACAACAAGATCTAATAACAAAAATTACAATAAAATACATTCAACTGTTTCTTTACGTAACATTGTCTGTGTTAGTCAACGCAATTACTTACGTTCGTTTAGCTTTAATCATCAACAGTTTTACGTACAAATATTCATCAGTTCTTTTCAAGGAATTTTATTGCAAGTAAGGGCGAGTGCACAAATTTATCCATGGGGGAGGGTGGCGGGAGCAAGACTCTACAGTTGTGAAAAAAAAAAGTTCAAATGTGTGTGAAATCTTGTGGGACTTAACTGCTAAGGTCATCAGTCCCTAAGCTTACACACTACTTAACCTAAATTATGCTCAGGACAAACACACACACCCATACCCGAGGGAGGACTCGAACCTCCGCTGGGACCAGCCGCACAGTACATGACTGCAGCGCCATAGAGCGCTCGGCTAAACCTGCGCGGCTACAGTTGTCATTTTTGAAATAAATGTGTTGGTTAGTCTTGAGCGTGTTATGTCACAAGAACTAAATTTTATTGGTGAGACAAGAAGCATTATATCACAGTGAAGTGATGGTTTTCTACTGACTTCTAGATGGGCGTGATAATTCCATAATGAATAAAAACGGTACACTCCAGATTCTGGGAGGCGGGGCCGAGTGACCCCTCTTTCGTGGACACCTATGATTGCAACACAGTTTAAATGTGTGCAATGAATTGACTAAAACTTTGTATTAAATGCTTGGTTTTTAAAACTTATTCTGAATATGGAGCTTCGTCATGCTTGTACCGAGAATGCGGTGTCGTGGCATCTAACTTTGCGGTAACATCATCTGGAAGTAGTTCAGCAGTTGTGTAATTGTGTTGTCAGGTGGCACTAAGTAATGTGGTTATGAATTTTTTGCTACCAGTATGGAAATGAGGACACAAAACACGGGAAGTTCAGCACTTAGGAAATTACGCTTATTTAAGTAGGTTATTCCAGATTTCATTAACATCCCACCATTACTGAAACTCGCAAAATGCACTCGTATTAACAAGCGATAGTTGTTTTAGTAAATAGTATTCTCAAAAGTATTTCTGTTAAATCCTGCCTAGTCGTCGAGTATGGAGTGTCTAGGAAACCTGCTTTCTCGGATCGCTAGACAAACAATTCTAAGAAATCGTATTAATGAGTTTTATTACGAAAAGTAAATTACAATATTTAACTTTGAGAAGTACATAGACGTGTTGCAAGCAAAGGGCGACATGCAAAATGAACAAGCTTCTTCAGTACAACAATTCTAATACAAGCGGCGTAATGAGCTTTGATTCTTCTATTCAGGTGTCTTGAAGCTTGTCTTCGACTGTCCTCTTGGCACTGAGGCCGCTGCTCTGCAGAGGGGCCGATCAGCGTGCAATTGACTGACGCCTTCACAGCCTTCTCTGCTCTCTCGTTCCCGACTTGCGGGCCGGCGCTTGACTTCACGCCGTAACAATTTCGTCACTGAAAACTACGAAAGTCTGCAAGTCGTTACTTGTAGTGCGGGTAGGACTCGAAAGACCGCAGAGAGCATTGTTCGAAGCGTGCTTACAATTAACGCTTCAGTTGAATTTAGATAAACAGTTCTTAACTTGGATGTAGCCTACTCCTGATCATTCGAAAGTTAATGATTTTACTTAAACTATTTATCCACACAGGATCAGAAACTGTAATGAGGAGAGCCAGATTTACGCGTAGGGCGGGCAGGCATGGGCATAAGGAAACGAATGGAATGAGACCGTACCGAAACCTCGATCGGCGCTTGTATTTTCGGTATACTTGCTCACACGCACGCGCTCGCAAAGGATTTCAGGTAATTTGAGAACTTTGAAGGCAAGTCAGTGGCACTGCCGGTATATTTTGATTAAAATAACTTCGTGATTTACAGACTACAATGGCGGGAGGGAGGGGCGCTGCATGTAAAGTACAAACAGGCAACACCGCGAGTACCAGGACGTGGCGCTCGAAAAGATCTGCGATTGGGTGACGGCTGGCTGTCAACTCGTCAACGCGTCAATCACAAAGTTGTTTGGTTCATTGTTGACTTCCATTGGAGAACGACTGTCAACTTCGCTGATAGCAACTGCTGTGTAGTTGTGTTTCGCATCGACTCATGTACTAGTAGAAATGGCTTTGGCTGTTAGTTGCCGAATAGAAGTCTTGAGGAAAAGTACTTTACGTTGTAATGCTCACTTTCTAGGTTAATGGTTGAATGATATTTCCACCATTTCACCGCACAGACTTCTTTATTTTATATTACTGTCATTATTTCAGCCTTAAGCCATTTTGGAGTATAAACATGTTGGATGAGCATAATTAGACTTCTTTAAGTGAAGTCATTGTCAAGGTCTATTGATGTGGGTGTCCCAGCATTTAGATATGTACAAATTCACCAAAATGTGTGGCACACCGGTAGTAAACATGTTCTCCAGCTACAGGACAATTGAGCCATAGAATGTACATCACATCAATGCAACAGTTACTTGTACACTGCACTGTACACGTAATGATTACATTGAAATTCATTCTGTGGCTTACTTGCCCTGTGGCTGGAAAACATGTTTGCTGCCCGTCTGCCACACATTTTGACTATTTTGTACTTATCTAAACGCTGGGACACCCAAGTTAATAGATCTTGATGATGACTTCACTTAACAGTCTAATTATGTGCATCCAACATTTTTGTATTTGATAATAGTTTGAGACCCGAAATCATGCTAGTGTTATAAAATAAAGAATTTTGTAAAGTCAGATAGCGAAAATATCCTTCAAACAATATTACATGACCACGGATAAAAATGCGAAAATATTGTTCTAGGTTAATATTTACATTCAAGAGAAAGAGCTTCACAACAGAGTAAGTCAATAACGTGTTGGTCAACCTCTGTGTCTTACGCAAGCAGTTATTCGGCTTGGCATTGATTGATAGAGTTATCAGATGTCCTCCTTCGGGACATCGTGCGTTAGCTCGTTAAAATCTCGACCTGGTTGGAGAATCCTGCCCATAATGCTGCAAACTTTCTCAGTTGGGGAAAGATGCAATGACCTTGCTGGCCAAGGGACGGATTGTCAAGCGCGAAGACAAGCAACAGAAACTCTCGACGTTTATGGACGGGCATTTTCTTGCTGAAATGTAAGCCCAAGATAGCTTGCCAAGAAAGGCAACAAAATGGACGTGCCGCTGTGCTGTAAAGGTTCTGCGAATAGCAACCAAACGGGTCATACCATGAAATAAAATGGCACCCCAGACCATCACTCCTGGTTGTCAAGCCATGGTGCGTGATAGTCAGGTTGGTGTCCTGCCGCTTTCCAGGGTGTCCCCAGACACGTCTTCGGCCTGGAATCTCACTGACTGGTGTAGAATTGTCTTCAGTGATAAGTCCCACTCCATATTGAGCCCCAGTGACCAGTGAAGACATGTCTGGAGAGGACTTTTGGGCGGCGCCTTCCTAGTACATAATATAAATCACAGGAAATGTTGCAGTATGTACGCATCGTAAATCAAAAACGACTCATTTAATTTTCTTATACGACCAATGCGAATGATCAATGTTTTTTAGAATGTGTCGGCTACCAGCCCGAGTAAGCGAATATTCAGTGTACTTAGAGTGTGTCGACCGTCGGACTATCGGCGAACCGTCCCAGCGGTTTGAAGGCATGCAATGGACGCGTGTTCGAGTGGGGGTATTGGATGTAGGCAGGGCGTCGTTAGAGCTGCTTAGGGCAGCGTCTGCCCGAAGCTGGCGAAATATACGAGTAAGAAGCACAAGTAAAGAACATCGTGTATTTTTGAGGCTTTCCAAAATAATTCAGAACAAACTACTGGGCTCCATGTATACGCTGCTTGCTACCAGCTAATTTACAACTCAATATCGCGAACAGATTACGTCGCAACTGAAGTCGACGAAAGGACACATTGTGCAACCTTGTCTCAACTCATTCATTGTTCGGTATGAATTAAAACGGGAAGTATCGTATGTGAAAGGTTCACAAATTTCGTAACACCCAAAGAACACACAGCTCCAAGAATAAGAAGTGACACTTTCAACGAACTTAACAAACCAAAGACTGACGACTCTCCAGAAAAACTAGTAACTCATAGTTATGATGGAGCTTCAGTATGAGCGGTAGACACAACGGGATGCAGGCAAGAGTGAAAGCAGTGTATGAAAGAGAAAATTTTGTTTACTATCAGGCCCACCAACTCAGTCTCATTTTAGAGCGCTGTGCAACGCAACACAAAGAACATCGAATATATTATAGCAGGGAAGTCTACTTTCTTCTCAAAGTCAGGGAAAAGAACTGCCGTACTGGATAAAGTTGTGCAGAAACGTACTGCGAGAAATGCTTACACAAGATGGAATTTTAAAACGCGGTGTATGAACACTGTATTCACGCATGAGAAAGAAATACTGTTGCTCAGTGCCTTGGGATCATTGACGATCAAGCTATGATTATGCTATGATTATTCAACGAACAGGAACAGTTGGCCTGCGGAAACAACTCAACAACGACAACGACTTTCTATTCTGACACGAGTTTTTTTAACAAGGTCCAGCGACACTGTCACATTTTGTTTAAACAAGTGCAAAGCAGAGATGTTGATAGTGTGAAAGCTATCAAGAACGTGTCTGATCTCAAGTTAGTGATACAAGTGATGAGAAAATGTCTTGATTTCGAACATCACTGGGATAACGGGAATTGAAATGAAGAGATCGTTGGCCCAAACCGAACCGTTTCAGTTTTGTAGACTCCCAAAAAACTATAAAAAAGGAGGTCTGTGACCTTGCTATGGCTAACGAGATCAGCGTTTCGCTTTCAGCAATCACTTGTTGACAGCTATATTGCCCCAGCCCAGTTTGTTTCCGAAACACAAGCTGTTACTCCCTGACAAAGAATTTCAGACTACATTTAAATTATTTGACATGACAATGAACTGCGACAGAAATTGACAGTCACATGTAGTAGAAATGATTTCCAAACTTCTGAAGTGGATCTACGAGAATAATTTTGAAATTGTTCTACCGGAATCAATGAAACTTCTATGAATCATTTGCACAATACCAGTGGCAACAGAGGAAAGTAAAAGGTGTTTCTTCACCCTGAAAAGGACAAAGGCTCTCACTAGAAACACAATGAACAGAGAGAGGCTGAATCGATAAGCTATGTGCTCTGAAATAAACCTTTTAATGAGCTTTTAATTGACGACTTTTCTGAAGGGAAGGGAAGGAGGATGGACTTCGTACACAAACGTATTACGTCGTTTTAATTTTATTACATAAATTAGTGTCTTGCCTGCAGAATATATTAATAACTATATATTTATGCATAAATTTTTATATTTTGGTATCAAAGTAAAAGTTATGTTAGATGAAGGTTTAAAATTATTACTTGCTAATACACTAAATGTGACCGGTATATTTTTCCTTTCAAGAGATATTCCGAAGAGACAAAATGCTACATGCGGTTGTTTGGACAAAAATAACTGGAGTTTCCTCGCAGTTTGGTTTCCCCTAGAATGTTGGCCTTAATTGTGTATTGTGATTTTTTATTGGAGTGCTTCAATATCGTGCTTGCAGTGTATTTCCAAGTTGCGGTGTCTGCACGCCACTATAAGCTTTGATCAGGAAGTATGTAATGATGCATGTAAAAAAAATGGTATATGTCATTGCTTACATATTATGGTGTCTGTACGTAATAATACGTTTTTATTCATAACACATGTTATGCTAATGTAAAAAAATTGATCTAACGTTGAAAAGGATTTTTACGATTATATTTCACAAATTGTAAACTTTATTGTGTTGATATGTTTTCGGTCTTTGACATAAAGCCCATATGCCGCCTTCTTGAGTTTGTTGCCAACGGCAGTTTGGCCTCTACGACGTCTCATGGTTAACAGCTTTTGAAATTGCACTTAATGCGTACATTTCACACAAGAGTCTGTGTTTTAATTATACTGTTTGTTAATGTGAGCATTTTTAACCAATCTGTAAGTACTTAGTTATCAGCGTCAGTTTAGTTCTTGCTGCTACTTGATTTTTCTTTGTCATATACACTAATCAGCCAGAACATTATGACCACCTACTTAACAGCCGGCATGCGCATCTTTGGCATGGATAACACCTGCGACGCGTTATGGCATGAAAGCAATGAGGCCTGGGTAGATCGCTGGAGGGAATTGGCACCACATCTGCACACGTCAGTCACCTAGTTCCCGTAAATGCTGTGGAGGGTGGCGATGAGCTCTGACGCCACCTTCAATGACATCCCAGATGTGTTCGGTCTGGTTCAGATCTGGATAGTTGGAGGGCCAGCATATCAACTGGAACTCGCCACTGTCTTCCTCGAACACATTCCATCACCTCCTGGCCTTGCAACATGGCGCTTTATCTTGTTGAAAAATGCTAGTGCCGTCAGGAAACACGATCGTCACGAAGGTGTTTACGTGGTCTGCAACCAGTGTACGATACTCCATGCACCATCTCCACTGGGTCTATGGATGCCCACGTGAACATTCTTCAGAGCGTAATGGAGCCGCTGCCAGCTTGTCTCAGACCTGCAGTACAATGTTCCCCTGGAAGACGACGGATTAGCACCCTCCCTCCCATCAGCATGATGAAGAAGGTATCAGGATTCATCAGACCATGCAACGCCCTGCCACTTCGCCAACGTCCAGTGTCAATGGTCATGTGCCCATGCTAATGAGCCCATTTCAGTCATAGTTGCCACTGTCGTGGTGTTAACATTGGCACATGCATGGGTCGTCGGCTCTGGACGCCCATCGTTAGGGGTGTTCAGTGTACTGTATGTTCACACACTTGTCTCTGCCCAGCATTAAGGTCTGATGTTAATTCCGCCACAGTTCGCCGCCTGCCCAGCCTACGATGTCCGACTCGTGTAATGAGCGGTGGCTGCCCAACCCTACGATGTCTGGATGTGGTTTTACCTTGTGTCATAATAAACAAATTTGTCTGCAACCAAGACGTCTCCAAGAAACATGCACCTTCTCCTCTGGCGGACTCCTGCAGCACACGCCAGCCCATCGAATCCACGACACCCAGGTAGGAAAGCCAAACGCTGACAACTAGCAGAAAAGCTGTTCACCCTTCCGTAGTGGTCATTGCTCACCAGGCCGCTTCAGCTCGATAGGGATGCAGTTGCGTTATGGGGTGTCATTAATAACTGAGGCTTACTGTGTTGGTTCCCGCTGGAGAAGAAATTCATTTTTAACAAGACATTTAGAAAAAGGGTATCAGTGTTCCATTTTAATGAAGATAGATCTGCAAAAAAAATTTTTTAAACCAGACGATTTTTAGAAAATTACCCAAACAAATCTAGGACTACCATCAAGTGACCGTTGAAATGTTGGCAACATTTGATTGTATTTTGAACGTTTCTCCAGTCAGTTGTCAGTTGATGGTTGGAGTGCTGACATCACAGTTACAGATAGTCTTCGCAAACCAGTTATGTTGGCCACTGATGCAGTTTATTTGTGGATCGTGATAACTCCTCAGCATCAACTAAAGCCTGACGACCGCACACTGAAGCGCCGAAAGTAGTAGCTACACAAAAAATAAGATCATGAGAACGGCGTTTCATTTTCTTACAAAAGTGAACGACCGTGGTTCCCAAGACCTCCAGTCAAAAGGATGGACATACAAAATCTTCACAATAAGGATGGGTATTATCAAAAACGAACTATTGATGAAAAATTATCTTGGACCAAGAGATATTAATGAAGAAACTATTTTCTTTAAAACTTATATAATGTCTGGCTACACACTGAGATGACAAAAGTCATGAGATACATCGTAATATCGCGTATGACCTCATTTTTCCCGGCATAATGCAACAACTCGACGTGGCATGGACTGAGCAACTCGTTGAAGTCCGGTGCAGATATATTGAACCATGCTCGCTCTATAGCCGTGCATAGTCTCGAAAGTGTTGCTGGTGCAGAATTTTGAGCGCGAACTGGCCCCTCGATTACGACCCATAAATGTTCTATGTGATTCAAGTCGGGCGATCTGGGCGGCGAAATCATTCGCTCGAATTGCCCAGAATGTTCTTCAAACGAGTCACGAACAACTTTGGCCTGGTGACTTGGCGCATTGTGTCGTGTCCTGACACAGGATAGAGGGAAATCAGGGGGTTTAAGGTTAGTTTGCATTTTCCGAGCGGCGAAGAGCAAATGCAGAAAGACAAATTCCCAGTGAAGACAGGTTGATGACATGTACCAGAGCCAAACACTGTCACAGGGCACCTACCAGAGGTGAGGAATCTGGGACTCGACAGGATGCTTGCAGCAGGAGACTCGTGGAATTTAGGGGTCTGATTAACACTATTTATTTGAGATCAGATTAAACATAATAAAAAGAAAAGGAGGCAATCGGTTACACAACAGAATTCAGTGTCGGAAGCGACGGGGTGACTGCTAACACAAGTAGCGAACACTAGTAGCACATTAACTACAAACTTGAGAGCAGCACTCCAAGTGAGACAAGCAGACATGTCGGAACTTACCGAGGCTCCTCAGCATGGAGTCGGCTCCCCAACTATTTGACTGAGAACTCCTTCTGTGCGTAAAAACATGGGTTTTAAAGAATCGTAGCGGCGGACCATTTCTCCTTTCCTATAGTCGACCCACCAATCCACTGGCACTACACAAGCCTTTGCCAATCTGGCGAGTCTCTCAGCACCTCCAGGGCGAACCCTGGCCAATCACATCCAGCTTCCTCCCCCACTCCTACTCGTTAGGCAGTGATGCTTCTGGATTTTACGTTAACAAACTCCAAGTTTGGTATCAACAGCGTTCAGCTGAAAGCTAAACGTCACTGCCACTCCTATTATGGCCAGCAACAACAGTGTTTAACATCACTTGGCCCCACTCTCCGTCCTTTTGTGAGTGGGGGCTGCTGAAGTAGCACTCTAACCTGTGTAAACCCACTGACGTTGCAGCTCTCAGGAACAAGTATCAAGCTTGCTGGCTTTTCTAAGACGTGCCTCTTCGTGGCCATCTTCTACAGTGACGCCTTACAATAGCTTCAGGCGGTGGATCGAGTTACCAGTTAATCCTCTGAAGTGAAACCTCTCCCATGGGACTAGAGCAAGGCTCCAGCATTACTATTTATCTCTGATAACCTTAATGCTACCACTTTTGTCTGCTCTCTGCATTGTGTCTCTGACTTCCTACCTTGGAGTGCTTTTGATGGCTCTATCAACCTTAAGCGTAACAGCGTAGAAATCATAACTTCGTCAATAAGTGACGATTGTCATCCATTAAAATTCCATTGATGTTTGGAAACATGAAGTCCATGAACGTCATCAAATGGTCTCAATTTCCAGCCAACAACAGGTTCAGTTGGACCACAGGACCCAGTCCATTCCATGCAAAAACAAGTCATAACATTATCGAGCCACTACAAGCTTGCACAGTTCCTTGTTGACAACCTGGGTCCACGGCTTCGTGTTGTGTCCTCCACTCACGGACGCTACCATCAGCTCTTATCAGCTGAAATCTGTACATATCTGACCAGGTCACGGTTTTCCAGTCGTCTAAGGTCCAACCAATACTATCATGGACCAAGTGAGACGCTATAACAGGCAGATTTTCTAAACTATCTCTGGGTGTCATAACGTCTTTCGGAAATACCGTATCGTTGAAATAAGCCAATTTATTAGAAGCGGACCCTTCATGACCGCTGTTGGGTACATGATGTACTTTATAACTTTTTACGAATGTCTCTGAAGCCTTCACGTCAGTAAAAAACTTAAGTGAACATCTCACAATAACTGTCTTTTACATGTGACCTAGAAGTGCTTAACACTACTTCGAAACCACAGTCTCGTCCCGCGCACAACACTGCGATTTTGTTCTTCTGTTGTAGGTACTTATTGACGGGAATGGCATTTCCATAACTGGATCAAAGATTACACAATAGGCGTATGTATCTTGTCAGCTGTTGATGTGAAACGAACAGTGACACTTACCCGCTCCTGCTCAGAAAGAAACTGAAGAAATAGCGGCAGCCTCGCACGAATGATGGAATTTTATTCGTGCCATTGGATGTGCTCGTGGCAAACACATCCGACTGAAATGTCTAAAACAAAATAGAAGTACATGTTTTAACAACAAAATTTTTCCGATCTTGCTACAGGCTTTTTCAGACCACCGTTGTTGGTTTATTTTTGTGGATGTGAGAGATTATGGGGAAAAGGGTGATTGAGGAACTTTTATCGACTCTGTCTCGCCCACAAACTAGGAAATGTTTCACGCTACTGTACGGTAATTGTTAACTGTCGAAGGAACTGCTGAAGATATGCCATTTGTCATGTTAGATGATGATAAAACCTTACTCGAACCGACGTCTCTCACACGAGGTCAAAGTTTTCAATAAGAAGAGCCAGATGGTGGGTGGAATGTGCTTACGGCGTTATTACTGCCAAATTGCGTTTACTAGAGAAATATATAGAAATTGAAACGGGCAAAGCATAGAGATCAATCAAATGCATTTACTTACCATATAAGTTAATTATTAATCGAGGGGACGGTGACTTCTTCAGCTCTCCGAAATAACAGACTTGTTATAAAGATTAACCAATTCAACGAAATTGGTCTTTTTCAATTTATTCGCTTTCGGTACGTGGCCATAGAGCCATCTCAAAACTGGAATTATGATTTTACAGTTTGTTTTGGCATTGTAGAGTATACATTATTTTAAGTCGTACCCTGGTACGAGCTTTCATCGGATTAACAAACAAAAAAAATGTTCAAATGTGTGTGAAATCTTATGGGACTTAACTGCTAAGGTCATCAGTCCCTAAGCTTACACACTATTTAACCTAAATTATCCTAAGGACAAACACACACATCCATGCCCGAGAGAGGGACTAGCCGCACAGTCCATGACTGCAGCGCCCTAGACCGCTCGGCTAATCCCGCACGGCCTCGGATTAACAAAGGACAGATTTCGACATAAAACAAACCTTACATCCACAATATACTGAAACGAGTAAAACAGACAAAATGAAGTAGTTCAACAATAAGTTGCAACGTATCATCACAGTACGCTCATATTATCAGAGAAACTTTCCAATTATACTTCAGTGGAATTGGCGTGGTTTTACGGCAAACCGAACATGCCTAATAACAATAATTACTTTTGCTTTTTAACTGTTAAATACTAATTGTTACAATTACGTAAATTAATGTAATTGCAGTTTGTAGTTATCGGCAGTAAAATACAGTCATTTGAAATAATCATTACAAATATTGTAACTGATACTTACCTTTTACTAATAATTGCTTCCCAATAGATTTTGACAGCTCAGGTTTAATGTCCCAGTTACGGTAATCTTCCGATGGTCCCATATGGGAGGCTCATTTCGCCGTCATCATGGCCGTCGGGTTGAGATATCAAACAAAGCAAACACGTTCGTTCCGTCAACCTTCCGGTCCGAAATCGGACGTCGTCGGTTATTATCGTACTGGGCTTGCGCTTCCATTTTAGGCACTCATTACCCTGCAAACCGAGCTGGCGACCGGGCCAGGGTGACAGCACCGTCGTGTTTACACTCGAGATACGGGAGGGGAGGCAGTAAATGCGTACACGCCGGTATCATGACAAGTGGAGCGCTGCCGCACGCTACATTCCTCTTTGTCAAAGCTCTGTATAGCACAATAATTAAACACTGATCGTCACTTCTGTTTGACAATACCCCTTGGATACCATCACATTGGCAACATTTATTCAGAGAATAATATGAATCAATCAACATTTCGTCTAAATAAACCACCGACCGCTTTACTCTAATGCCTCATGCGTTCATAAATATGAAATGTTGTTTCCTTTCTTTGAAACTATGTCATTTTGCTCGTAAATGACAATTTTGTTTATACTGGCATATTTCAAAAACGAATTTCATAGAACGAACAATTTCTCTCACAGAGGGAGGGTACATGTGGGGGCTGGGGCCCGAAAAACGGACTGAATGTTTTGTACTGGATTGTGTACAGTAAGGTGTAGTTCTCCCAGAGTGAAGCCGTTGACACCAGAGGGGTTTCGTACAGTAGATGTCGTTCTCGGTAACTGGACGATATCGATTTAACTAGTATATACTAAAATAACAACAAAAATAATAATACTAATGCGACAGCCCAGTGCTTATAGAGCCAGAATAGTGTGCTGCACTTCCTGAGTTCAGTCCCAGTGCTTTAATTTTTTTTTTTTTTTTTGTCGATGTCGAAACTCACTTGTATATACGATCGAATATAATGGAGATGATTGCTGGTTCATGGCTGCAAAATCAATGTATGAAAACGCAGTCTTGCAGAATATTAGTGATGTAAGTTTCCTCATAAATTATTTTGAAAGTTAATTCCCCCCTGGCAAGGTGTTTATGGCCAGCGAACAATTTGTTCCTCTCACTGCCATTACTCTAAAACTTGTCAATCCCAACATAATAAATAAATATGCTAGGTATCTCCCCAATGAGTCATCAGGGCATTTTCTCAAATGTTTTGGCAGATATTTGCAACTTCTTTTTTGTAATGGGTAGCTGGAGGCATCCGAAACAAATACTGTTCATCAAGTCTTTCATGAGACGCCCAGCGCCGGCAGAATGCATCGATTTCTTTGCCGTTAGGAGCAGAATGATTTTTAAAACGTAATTTTGCGTGTCCATTCGATTGAACGGTTCCAAATTAGTTCAGTGTGATATACGTTTTATCGATTTGTACTAACAGTCACAGTAAAACTCGAAGAATAACCAGTGCTCTGGCTCGCGCTGACTGCTATGGACAATGCATGCAGCGTTGCAGAAAGAAGACAAGTAAATTTTTTTCGTACTAATATGGAACTCATGACCCCCATCTTAACAGCTTGGGGCCTTACCACGTTATGCTACAGCGATGCTTCACAGACTGTACTCAATTTAATGGATAATAATTAAAATCCTCCCTTTGAGCGTATCGTTGACAAATCTCTACTAGTATGAATGGCTTCAGTCTGACTTTGAACCACATCACCACGTTCTGCGACCCCATTCACAAGCTCACGCCTTCCCTGTAACATACTTCCTTCATTGATTTTAAAGTCAAGTTCTGTACAATATAAGATGTGAAATTTTCGCAAACTTCGTATTTCCTTGTATTGTTCATAATACAACAGGTGTTTTTGCCTAACAACACATTTATCTATATCATCAATGGCATATTAATTGTGCATGCTTTGCTGCTTTTCTTTTCTTTGGGATAAAAATTCTACTCATAACAGCATCGTTTCCCTCCTGCAATTTGCACACAGTCGCTCATTTTGCTCCCACTTTTCGTCACCATTTCCGTCTGTAATGTCATTGTTTCCTCCTTCTCATCACCAGTTTCCCTCCTGCAATTTGCACACAGTCGCTCATTTTGCTCCCACTTTTCGTCACCATTTCCGTCTGTAATGTCATTGTTTCCTCCTTCTCATCACCAGTAAAGTTAAAAACACACTCTTAACAGGAGCATGGCTGCACCCGGTCACATGTGTAAGATAGTTCCCGGAACTGCCGCATAATCGGCTCGCTTTGCCGCGTAATACCTTGTAGTCTTGGTGTTTGCATTTGTTCCGAAGTCGGCCGATGGTCAGCCAACATTCGGAGAATTCTCATTCCTATATAGTGTTCTACAGGGTGTAACAAAAAGGTGAGACCAAGCTTTCAGGAAACATTACTCACACATAGAGGAATAAAATGTGTTATATTTATATGGGCCCGTAAACGATTTATTTCCTTCTTAGAACTCATTTTCTACTTCTCTTCGTAATTACATTAATCATGCAAGCAAACGGAAACATCATGTACTAGTATTATACGAAACATTTTCTTACATGAAATGTTCACAATACCTTCTTGGTTGCGTTCGGTTACAGTGTACAGTAAGTCGTAATTCTTAGGTTCACCTCCATTTTTGTTGTTCCGATTAAACGAAAGTAATGTTGACATGTGACTCACTTGATTGTTTGTGTTGACATGAGACTAAGTTCACTGTTCTGCTGGCATGAAGCATGTAGCATCAGCTGTTTAGTGTTCATCACGAACTGGGTTTCCGGTGTAAGTGTACTGAAATGCAAAGCTGCTGGGTACCCATTTTCTGTACAGGTTAGCATATGGTGATGGCCATGGCGTTCAACTTTTGCATCGGGAGAGATATCCAGATCGACAGTGCCCCCACAGGAGAACTTTTGAAGCAATTGTTCGTCGTGTTAGTATGGGACATTTAAGGCTACTACTCGCGACTGGGAGAGGTTTAGAAGGACGAGGACATCTCAGCTGGAGGAGGAACATCTTCGCGGAGTTGAAGACAACCTACTGCCAGTGTATGACAAATAGCTGTAACAAGTAATGAAGACCACAAGACTGGAGAGAGCTTTATCAGAATCTGCTGTACCATTACCCTGTAAGGCGTGTGCCGCGTCTATGTGAAGCTGATTTTCTTGCGGGGACACTCTTCTGCAAAAGGCTCATTTAACAGTGAATCAGACCTCATTTTAGTGTTCACGTATGAGTCTTTAGTTCAAAATAGCTGATTGATGTGTCGAAGTCTTGTAGAAACTGGAAAAAGACATGAGAGGTGTTTTCGGACACATGTCTATATATCCTATATTTCTTCCTGTGTGTGCTAAGAATGTTTCCTGGAAGTTTGATCTTCCTTTTTTGTTATACCTGCATACACAGCACAAAGATAACTGTAAGCGGAAAGATAACTTCTAATGTGGGTCGGTGATATGTGTCTTTAAGATAATTCGATTATTTATTATATCTCTGTAAAACGGAATCTTAATTTTGTAGGGCAACAAAAAACTAATGACCAAAATCGTTGAGAGTCGAAAACAAAGGAAATATTGGGAGAAGGTTACGGAGGGGGTAGGGGCGACAGTTAATGAACGTGATATGCAAGGCACGCAGCCTCTAAAGGTCGACTCTTCTTCCGGACTTGCTGGCCGCCAAATCGAGTCGTTCTTTCACCACGTGGCAGTCGCACACAGGGTCTTGGCTCGGTTCCCATAACACATCGCTGCTTTTGTTAGCCTGCGACGCTTGCGAAGACGTTCTTCGTGATCCATGTCTTTGTTGGCGCCGAGGAAGCTGTCTCCCTGGATGGTTTTCAACTATTTTATGACTTTTCAGCCGTTCTGCCCCTATTTTCACTTCACATGTCCTTGGTGTCGAAAGATTCACTGGCAAACGTTATTACTTTGGCTTGCGAGTAAGCAAGACAAAGATAAGTATATACAGCGCAACAGAAAGAGTTTTGACAGAATAATAACGAAAATTTTTCCCTTCATTTGGCGTATGGCGTACATAGTGTTAACCGGTCCAGTATAATTCAACAAATTATTTTTGTAGTTGAGCCTGATTGTTTAGTGGTATAGCGCGTGCCTGGGAACCGAGAAATAGCGGGTTACTTATTTCGACATCAACCATTTTGTCGCTCGTGCGAGGAGGCACTGCTTCCTCTGTTAAACAGTTTTGGAAAAAGACGTTTGGTATTTCGGCGTTTTCAGCGTGGTCGTCCGTTACAGTCTCATTATGGTCACAGAGTGTCTTGATAGATGGCTTCGATCCGTTTTCTGATTTAACATTAGACCAAAATTTCTTAGGATTTTCTGTCAAGTCGGTAGACAGAATTTTACTTTCGAATCCGTTGAATGCTCCACGCATAGTTCGCCTTATTTTGGCTTAGTTTAATTTTTGTTTAACTGTGAGATTTTGTCTACAACCAACAATAAAAAAATTCGAACACGGTTCCACCAGCTGAGAAGGTGTTCCCGGACATGCGAGGGATCATACTGATGAAATTCCAACCTCACAATGAGACCGTAAATACTGCTTCGTATTGCACCACTCTTCGGAACTCCGACAGGCCTTTCGTCGCAAACGACATGGCCTCCTGATAGAGGTAGCGATTCTTCTGGATTGCGGTGCCCACCCTCACACAACGAGATTAATGAGGGGGCCTGTTACTAACATTTCATTGGTAACGGTCGAGACATCAGCCCTACATTTCCGACTTAGTCTCCAGTGGCTTTCATTTGTTCGGACCCTAAAATCTCATTTGGCTGGTCGACGTTTTGAAAATGACTATGATACACTCGCAGTGGTTACAAGTTGGCTGCGACAGCACTTGTTTGCTGTCAAGGACTTGTAAAGAGATGCGATAAGTCTCTGAATGTATGTGGTGAATACCTAGAAAAGTGCCCGTATCCCGTTCCGTGACTTATTTACTGACACGCTTGTAGACCCCCAGAGAGCGCCTCATATCTGGATAGTCTCCAGCCTGGAGCCACACGGCTGTGACGCACGTAACAGGAACTACATTATCCTTCTGCCACATGACTTACAAAATAGTCCACTACATCCACCGATAGTTAGGTCTGATATCACAGAGGGCGCTGAAACCAGGAACTACTTCCTTCTTTTGCCAAATAGATCGTGGTAGATGAAGATTCCTGCACTGACAGCAGAAAAGTGACTGTACAGTGTCACCTGCCAGTTGTCACAGTCCCAATGACAGTTCCAGTAAGTAACCAGTTGCCAAACGTTTATCAACGAGCTAACGTCAACAGTCATCAGGCAGCCAACATCGAGTGTCAAAGTGCTTATCTATTAAATGAACATGAACTCACAAACTGTCACTGATAGTCGTACAGACTGAACTGCGATTAGATTAGCCATCGTGCACAGAGTTATACTAGATCAGTGTTTGGAACATCTACTTCTCATCACACTGAAGTGGAGTTATTTATTGATGTACAGGCTATTTTAATGTATGAATGTTAATTGTACATTTATTTTTGTCTTAGTTAGAGTTGTAAAACTACCATAGGCTACCAAGGACTAAAATAGTAAGCTTAGACTACAGTAATTTTCCTAGCAGCCTTGGTCAGTTACGATTGTAACAGCACTACCTATACGTTAGGTGTGTTGCGTACCTATCGGGCTTTATCTCATTTTGATCTCTATGTTTGCGAATGTGTTCACCGTCTTGCTATTATTACCCTAGAAACCGGAAGTGGTGAAATATCTAGAAACTGTGTGAGGAAATATAAGTGTCCGTGTAACCAACGGAATATTTTTGTTCTACATAATTATTATGCTGTCTGTGTAGTAAATACAGATTTATCATTCAGCGCTAGAAAACGCTATTTACCAAAAAAAGTATAATAAAAGAATGCAGAACAAAAACATCTCGAACCGCTTCAGTATTCCGTCATTCTTCGGGACTGCATCCAAGATGTCGTGTATCGATATTTTGGCTGAGAACCTATCAGCCATTCTCAATGTATGTCGCTTACAAAAAAATTTTAATGCACTTTACACTGTGGAGTAAATACACATGCGTCAAACAACTGTTGGTAAGGAGATGAGTCACAAACGAGTTAATAATATCCTGGATGCACTCCAGAAAAATGATGGAATATTGGATCCGCTGGGAAAATTTGAAGAAACAATTAGTTTCAGTACTAATATAAAATATGTTCCTTATTCATAAACAGCTGTCCAACTTTTCAATAACAAGAGGAAACTCTCGCCTTTGAACAGATGAAGAACGATCTATTGAATACAAAACAACAACAATAATTCTATAGAGTCTTATGTTAGTGTATATAAACTGGTCTTGCATCAAAAGTAATTGCTTTGACACATAAAAGCACAGAAGTTACACCATCAGCTAATTTTTATTTCTTATAAAATGCGAATAATGTTTTGTAAGATCATAAAATACGCGGTGGACAAACACTGAACGGTGTGAAGTCCTAATTATGTGCAAAACAAACAAACAAACAAAAAAACAGAAGTCGTGGGTTGCCAGTTTCTCTCTCATACTTTCATTTCTGTTTCTTTCCCCACCAATGCTACTAATAATACAGTAATCCTACCATTTACTGCATGATTTTTATGTACTGTACCACAGTTGCCCAACTATAGTTTTGGTAGATCGTTACTCTAGTCCCAGTCTAACAGTGCCCTATGATCAGACACCTAAATACCGCAAGTGAAATGAAATTAAATGATCGTATGGCATTGTTGGCCGGGAGTCCCATTCGGGGGAGTTCGGCCTCCGCGTTGCAAGTCCTTTTTAGGTGACGCCACATCGGCGACTTGCGAGTCAATGATGAAGTACACACAACACCCAGTCCCCCTGCCAGAAATCGAACCCGGGCCCCCTGCGTGGTAGGCGGTAACGCTACCGCTACGCTATGGAGGCGGACACCGCAAGTGATTTCTGCACTAGCCGGCCGAAGTGGCCGTGCGGTTAAAGGCGCTGCAGTCTGGAACCGCAAGACCGCTACGGGCGCAGGTTCGAATCCTGCCTCGGGCATGGATGTTTGTGATGTCCTTAGGTTAGTTAGGTTTAACTAGTTCTAAGTTCTAGGGGATTAATGACCTCAGCAGTTGAGTCCCATAGTGCTCAGAGCCATTTGATTTGAGCCATTTCTGCACTAGGGGTTTTATTTCCTGGTACCTTTAAGTTGTGCCCAAAACTTATTTGGTGAAAATAACAGTTAAATATTGATTTATTTTGAAATCTTTAAATTAATTACAAAACATTGTCTACATCTAATAATAATAATAATAATGTTGTATAATACAAGTGCTAACAAGATTAGAAATTTGAACTTGCAGATAAGGCAAGAACGAATAAAAAAAGTATCATAAACTGAAATAAAAACGTTTTTATTTCATGCATGGCAACCGAAAGTTTACAGACTCCTGCTGTGCCTATGCAATCATTCGCACCGTGAGTCCAGAGTGTCTGTTTTATTCTAACTTTCACATTCCTCTCATTTTATCTGCACATCGTCTTAAGCGACACAGTGAAGAAACTGACTTTACTGTTTCGTAAATGTTAATACTGCCAGGTGACTGCTATCGTTATTAATGTTTTAAAAATTTGTTATAGCCAGAGTGGCAAATCTCATCAAGCGATTGCATCCCCATTTAAAAACAAAAACTGCTTAATTCAATTGGAAGTAATCTCTCTATACGTTATATTTGTCGTTATTAAAGCTTTGCTTTGCTCGTCGTTTATTTCTTTTTTAATTCCATGAACATGCTAGCGCACCGAACAAGTAGCTCTTAAGGTCTGCCCACCAGAGTCCTTCCAGCAAAGGAAAGTGCTTGGCTACATCATGAATCGTACCTGGCGCCTCCATAAGAGTGCTGCTCTTTCAGCTGCCATAGAGAACGTTATCAAATGGTTCAAATGGCTCTGAGCACTATGGGACTCAACTGCTGAGGTCATTAGTCCCCTAGAACTTAGAACTAGTTAAACCTAACTAACCTAAGGACATCACAAATATCCATGCCCGAGGCAGGATTCGAACCTGCGACCGTAGCGGTCCTGCGGTTCCAGACCGCAGTGCCTTTAACCGCACGGCCACTTCGGCCGGCCCAGAACGTTATCATATCAAGCTACTTTCGTTTTGCTAAGCGCGGTGCATTTGAGAATTAATTATCCTTGCCAAGTGCTAACCACTTCGATGTCTTCCATATTGCGAATGGGAGTCTTCATTATTTTCCACACTGTCGTATCACATTAGAGAGAAAAAAGCTACTTTAGAAACCGCTGATAAGTTTGCTACTACATAGTTTTGAATGTAATCATTTAGACAGAATCTAAACATCTTATAAAATGAACGGTGCTGAACGTTAATGTGCTCCTCTGAAGTTACGATCTGATGCGTAGAATTCGGCCCACCAGAATTGCATCATTATATGAAAGTAGCAACTGGGACTCTTTACATTAATACGAAAAAAGAGCTGAAGAAACGCCGAGCGTCATCGAAAAATGTACAAATGCTCGTTAAATTAAACGCAGAAAGATGTTAGCGACCAAAAATAAAAAAAAATAAGTCTTGAAAAGCGTCCTGGTCATCTCAGTAAACAAAAACGAGCATTAGCAGTAAACTGTATTCGCAGTAAACAACCTGTGATGAGGCTAGTCACAGGCATTATATCATTACTGTACGAAGGACAGAACAATAAATCTCACTATCGTACAGCAAAAGATGAAACGAAAAACGAAACAAAGTGTCTCTCCAACCCTAAAAATAATTGAACAGTATCAGAATGAAAGAAAAATAAACTGAATTTTTGTTTATATTCCTTTTCATTTTGGAGCTGGATGTAAGACAACTACTTGCTCCGTTTTACATTACAAAGCGTTTATAAGTTTCGGCCTTTTGAGACACGAAAGAATCATCTTTATTGCTGCTTGCTAACAACTCTGAATACATTTACAGCTGCGGAACAACAGAAATGCCCGTGTAGAGAAAACCGTGATACAGATGTCAACCTGTGCGTGTGCTTGCTGCAATCGCATTGTGCATATGAAGGATCTGCAGATATGCTGCTGGCATATGCGCAGATCGTAAAGAGCCCTCCAGTCGGTGTGGTCCCTCGTTGCGAGGGAAATAGCGGAAAGAAGTCATCAGCGCATGCGCAGAGCGGGCCGAGGCGGCGCTGCGTGACGTCTGCAGCACAGTAAAGATCGCCACGACGCCGAGACACTTTGAATAGCCTGGCCGCACCACGTCGGCACGCGAGCAAGCCGGCCCGCTGCCGCGCTGGCCTTAAGAACCGCAGCTGCCCTAATAACGAACAGTTGCCACGGCAGCCCTGGTTAATAATTCAGACAGAGACTCGACCAGACAGCTGGCACTGCCACAGACCATTAGATCAGGCTGCGGATATGCGACACCAGCCCTTTTCTGAGTCATTCCCCCTCGTATGACTCGTCTCACATTCAAGTCGCCAAATTATAGGAGTAGTAATCCATGAAGCAATCGCTCGTCGAGCGCACGACTTTTCCTGCCTAGTAATGCGGTTTTCCCCTCCACGTAGTCTTGATGTCTGTGGTTCGAATTTTCTCTCGATCCTTACCTTACTTCATGAAGCTTTCATTGCAGCAGAAATTGTAAATAATTCAAGAGACGGTAATACGGGAAATTTCGTGAACAATGTTCGGATAAGCATATGCAACATTTTCTGACGCCTATAAGAATGTTGTTCATAAAAAAAGAAAAAGAAAAAAAAAGAAAGAAAAAAAAGAAATTGCAAAAATAATCAACGAAGTGCGCCTAACTCATCTGGGTGCAGTATTAAAAAAGTGCAGAATGCTGTTCGTAAAAAGAAACTGCTGAAAAAACAACAAAGTGCGCCTAACTCATCTGGGCGCAGTATTTAAAAAGTGAAATAATTAACAGCATTTACACAAAATGCAGGAAATGCCTGACTAACACACCACCATCACGAGTGTTTGAATTCCTTTCCTGTGCTAACCTCTTCATCTCAGAGTAGCACTTGCAACCTACGTCCTCAATTATTTGCTTGACGTATTCCAATCTCTGTCATCCTCTACAGTTTTTGCCCTCTACAGCTCCCACAAGTACCATGGAAGTCATTCCCTCATGTCTTAGCAGATGTCCTATCATCCTGTCCCTTCTCCTTATCAGTGTTTTCCACATATTCCTTTCCTCTCCGATTCTGCGTAGAACCTCCTCATTCCTTACCTTATCAGTCCACCTAATTTTCAACATTCGTCTATAGCACCACATCTCAAATGTTTCGATTCTCTTCTGTTCCGGTTTTCCCACAGTCCATGTTTCACTACCATACAATGCTGTACTCCAGACGTACATCCTCAGAAATTTCTTCCTCAAATTAAGGCCGGTATTTGATATTAGTAGACTTCTCTTGACCAGAAATGCCTTTTTTGCCATGGCGAGTCTGCTTTTGATGTCCTCCTTGCTCCTTCCGTCATTGGTTATTTTACTGCCTAGGTAGCAGAATTCCTTAACTTCATTGACTTCGTGACCATCAATCCTGATGTTAAGTTTCTCGCTGTTCTCATTTCTACTACTTCTCATTACCTTCGTCTTTCTCCGATTTACTCTCAGACCATACTGTGTACTCATTAGACTGTTCATTCCGTTCAGCAGATCATTTAATTCTTCTTCACTTTCACTCAGGATAGTAATGTCATCAGCGAATCGTATCATTGATATCCTTTCACTCCTGAACCTTTCTTTTATTTCCATCATTGCTTCCTCGATGTACAGATTGAAGAGTAGGGGCGAAAGGCTACAGCCTTGTCTTACACCCTTCTTAATACGAGCACTTCGTTCTTGATCGTCCACTCTTATTATTCCCTCTTGTTTGTTGTACATATTGTATATGACCCGTCTCTCCCTATAGCTTACCCCTACTTTTTTCAGAATCTCGAACAGCTTGCACCATTTTATATTGTCGAACGCTTTTTCCAGGTCGACAAATCCTATGAAAGTGTCTTGATTTTTCTTTAGCCTTGCTTCCATTATTAGCCGTAACGTCAGAATTGCCTCTCTCGTCCCTTTACTTTTCCTAAAGCCAAACTGATCGTCACCTAGCGCATTCTCAATTTTCTTTTCCATTCTTCGGTATATTATTTTTGTAAGCAGCTTCGATGCATGAGCTGTTAAGCTGATTGTGCGATAATTCTCGCACTTGTCAGCTCTTGCCGTCTTCGGAATTGTGTGGATGATGCTTTTCCGAAAGTCAGATGGTATGTCGCCAGACTCATATATTCTACACACCAACGTGAATAGTCGTTTTGTTGCCACTTCCCCCAATGATTTTAGTAATTCAGGTGGAATGTTATCTATCCCTTCTGCCTTATTTGACCGTAAGTCCTACAAAGCTCTTTTAAATTTCGATTCTAATACTGGATCCCCTATCTCTTCTAAATCGATTCCTGTTTCTTTTTCTATCACATCAGACAAATCTTCACCCTCATAGAGGCTTTCAATGTATTCTTTCCACCTATCTGCTCTCTCCTCTGCATTTAACAGTGGAATTCCCGTTCCACTCTTAATGTTACCACCGTTGCTTTTAATGTCACCAAAGGTTGTTTTGACTTTCCTGTATGCTGAGTCTGTCCTTCCGACAATCATATCGTTTTCGATGTCTTCACATTTTTCCTGCAGCCATTTCGTCCTAGCTTCCCTGCACTTCCTATTTATTTCATTCCTCAGCGACTTGTATTTCTGTATTCCTGATTTTCCCGGAACATGTTTGTACTTCCTCCTTTCATCAATCAACTGAAGTATTTCTTCTGTTACCCATGGTTTCTTCGGTGCTACCTTCTTTGTACCTATGTTTTCCTTCCCAACTTCTGTGATGGTCCTTTTTAGAGATGTCCATTCCTCTTCAACTGTACTGCCTACTGCGCTATTCCTTATTGCTGTATCTATAGCGTTAGAGAACTTCAAACGTATCTCGTCATTCCTCAGTACTTCCGTATCCCACATCTTTGCGTATTGATTCTTCCTGACTAATGTCTTGAACTTCAGCCTATTCTTCATCACTACTATATTGTGATCTGAGTCTATATCTGCTCCTGGGTACGCCTTACAATCCAGTATCTGATTTCGGAATCTCTTTCTGACCATGATGTAATCTGATTGAAATCTTCCCGTATCTCCTGGCCTTTTCCAAGTATACCTCCTCCTCTTGTGATTCTTGAACAGGGTATTCGCTATTACTAGCTGAAACTTGTTACAGAACTCAATTAGTCTTTCTCCTCTTTCATTCCTCGTCCCAAGCCCATATTCTCCTGTAACCTTTTCTTCTACTCCTTCCCCCACAACTGCATTCCAGTCGCCCATGACTATTAGATTTTCGTCCCCCTTTACATACTGCATTACCCTTTCAATATCCTCATACACTTTCACTATCTGTTCACCTTCAGCTTGCGACGTCGGCATGTATACCTGAACTATCGTTGTCGGTGTTGGTCTGCTGTCGATTATGATTAGAACAACCCGGTCACTGAACTGTTCACAGTAACACACCCTCTGCCCTACCTTCCTATTCATAACGAATCCTACACCTGTTATACCATTTTCTGCTGCTGTTGATATTATCCGATACTCATCTGACCAGAAATCCTTGTCTTCCTTCCACTTCACTTCACTGACCCCTACTATATCTAGATTGAGCCTTTGCATTTCCCTTTTTAGATTTTCTAGTTTCCCTACCACGTTCAAGCTTCTGACATTCCACGCCCCGACTCGTAGAACGTTATCCTTTCGTTGATTATTCAATCTTTTTCTCATGGTAACCTTCCCCTTGGCAGTCCCCTCCCGGAGATCCGAATAGGGGACTATTCCGGAATCTTTTGTCAATGGAGAGATCATCATGACACTTCTTCAATTACAGGCCGCATGTCCTGTGGATACACGTTACGTGTCTTTAATGCAGTGGTTCCCATTGCCTTCTACATCCTCATGTCGTTGATCTTTGGTGATTCTTCCGCCTTTAGGCGTAATTTCTCACCCCTAGGACAAGAGAGTGCCCTGAGCCTGTATCCTCACCTCCGCCCTCTTTGACAAGGCCGTTGGCAGAATGAGGCTGACTTCTTATGACGGAAGTCTTCGGCCGCCAATGCTGATTATTTATCAAAATTTAAGCAGTGGCGGGGATCGAACCCGGGACCGAAGACGTTTTGATTATGAATCAAAAACGCTACCCCTAGACCACGGGTCCCTTCCTAGGCCACTGGTCTAGTGTAGTTTTGATTAATTTTTCTTAATCGCAATTTGTACACAGTTTCAAGTGCTTTGGCAAAACAAGGAGATGCATACAGAATGCAACTGTCACGTTTCATTACAATCATGAGATAAGTTATTGTTGGGAAAAATTTCAGTTGGCTTAGTGCATTCCGTTCGAATTTTCTTGTTCCAGAAGAATATTTGAAAATGAGCCTACCACTGGATACGACGCGGCTCTGGGAAGAAGATAATTCCCTATGAAATGATGCTTTCGCGATGTATTTCGTGCATCACAATAGACACGGCAGCAGCACCTAAGATTGAAAGCAACAAGTTTAATATTTGGAAATTCCCCCTGCTGGTTTCAATATGTTTTTTCGCTCTCTTCGTAGGATTATGTAATTCTAAAGAGTTTTCAATGTACTGTAAGTTCGGTAGAAATTGTGTCAAAGATTTTTTGGAATATGAAATTAATCATTTATTTTTTCGTTGTAGACTACGCTTTCTACACATACAACAAAATCCAAAGAGAAAAGGTTCAGTGAGCGTGGTACGGCCGATGTGTTGGTCATGGAGTGTTAGATTCAGATGCAACGACCCGACAAAATGAAAGTGTATGAGCTCTGTCAGTCTGAAACAACATAAAATGTTCTTTCTTTTGATCAATACAACATTTTCCAATAACAGCGACAACTGATTTTTTAGGAAGCGTCTATATGTGAATTCCATATGGAATATAGGTAAAATAATGTGTCAGTGGCCCGTATGTACTAATATCGTTAAAATAATATGCATGTCTACAGCGGTAGGCTGATTTTCGTTGCGCCAGTGATATTGCTGAAGCCGTCTCGCCGACAGTTAACTTTATCAGTGAAAACATACACCGCGTTACTGACTACTGACCATTTCCCAATGATGAAAGTCCAGTTGACGAGTTCCTACGCGTTCATAAAGATGTTGCATGCACTGATGTTGATACAAATACATTGTGACGTAGTTTTCGCTGTATATTTGCCTGTAAAACATCGGTTTGTAATGCATTTCTTCATTCAGTTGTCGTAGGACTACGCTATTCATCCATATTCCGTTAAAATGCCCATGCTAAATACACTCCTGGAAATTGAAATAAAAACACCGTGAATTCATTGTCCCAGGAAGGGGAAACTTTATTGACACATTCCTGGGGTCAGATACATCACATGATCACACTGACAGAACCACAGGCACATAGACACAGGCAACAGAGCATGCACAATGTCGGCACTAGTACAGTGTATATCCACCTTTCGCAGCAATGCAGGCTGCTATTCTCCCATGGAGACGATCGTAGAGATGCTGGATGTAGTCCTGTGGAACGGCTTGCCATGCCATTTCCACCTGGCGCCTCAGTTGGACCAGCGTTCGTGCTGGACGTGCAGACCGCGTGAGACGACGCTTCATCCAGTCCCAAACATGCTCAATGGGGGACAGATCCGGAGATCTTGCTGGCCAGGGTAGTTGACTTACACCTTCTAGAGCACGTTGGGTGGCACGGGATACATGCGGACGTGCATTGTCCTGTTGGAACAGCAAGTTCCCTTGCCGGTCTAGGAATGCTAGAACGATGGGTTCGATGACGGTTTGGATGTACCGTGCACTATTCAGTGTCCCCTCGACGATCACCAGTGGCGTACGGCCAGTGTACGAGATCGCTCCCCACACCATGATGCCGACTGTTGGCCCTGTGTGCCTCGGTCGTATGCAGTCCTGATTGTGGCGCTCACCTGCACGGCGCCAAACACGCATACGACCATCATTGACACCAAGGCAGAAGCGACTCTCATCGCTGAAGACGACACGTCTCCATTCGTCCCTCCATTCACGCCTGTCGCGACACCACTGGAGGCGGGCTGCACGATGTTGGGGCGTGAGCGGAAGACGGCCTAACGGTGTGCGGGACCGTAGCCCAGCTTCATGGAGACGGTTGCGAATGGTCCTCGCCGATACCCCAGGAGCAACAGTGTCCCTAATTTGCTGGGAAGTGGCGGTGCGGTCCCCTACGGCACTGCGTAGGATCCTACGGTCTTGGCGTGCATCCGTGCGTCGCTGCGGTCCGGTCCCAGGTCGACGGGCACGTGCACCTTCCGCCGACCACTGGCGACAACATCGATGTACTGTGGAGACCTCACGCCCCACGTGTTGAGCAATTCGGCGGTACGTCCACCCGGCCTCCCGCATGCCCACTATACGCCCTCGCTCAAAGTCCGTCAACTGCACATACGGTTCACGTCCACGCTGTCGCGGCATGCTACCAGTGTTAAAGACTGCGATGGAGCTCCGTATGCCACGGCAAACTGGCGGACACTGACAGCGGCGGTGCACAAATGCTGCGCAGCTAGCGCCATTCGACGGCCAACACCGCGGTTCCTGGTGTGTCCGCTGTGCCGTGCGTGTGATCATTGCTTGTACAGCCCTCTCGCAGTGTCCGGAGCAAGTATGGTGGGTCTGACACACCGGTGTCAATGTGTTCTTTTTTCCATTTCCAGGAGTGTAGTATGCATACCTGTCCGATGAATTTCTTGGAAACGTAAGCAAACACTCTGCAGTTTGCTATCTGGTTGCGCTGTGATTTCCAACCATTAAGAGTACCTCGATTACAGAGCTCTAATGATTTAACACGTCCGCATAATCAGTATGTGTAATAAGCGCAGCGAAGTTTTGCATGCTTACTGCTGAAATTACAGGAGCGTACTTTCCAAACCAGTTAAGTAAAGTGTTACTTCCTCCTACATGTTGTTGTTACTGTTGTTGTTTATGATTTTACCTTCACGTCGAAGACTGATCTGATGCCCCTATCCACACGTGCAAGCCTCTTCATTCCTACATACCTAGTGCAACCTACATCCAGTTGAACCTGCTTACTGCTGTCAAATGGCTCTGAGCACTATGGGACTTAACTTTTGAGGTCATCAGTCCCCTAGAACTTAGAACTAATTAAACCTAACTAACCTAAGGACAACACACACATCCATGCCCGAGGCAGGAATCGAACCTGCGACCGTAGCGGTAGTGCGGTACTGCTGTAAAGCAGCCACCCTCTCTCCACCTCCGTCCATTATAACACAGACGATTCCGTGATACTTCACAATGAGTCTTATCAACCGATCCCTTCGTTTAGCCAGTTTGTGCAGTAAATTACTTTATCACTAATTCGATTGAGTACCTCTTCATTAATTATACCATTTACCTATCTTATCTTCAGCATTCTTACGTAGTAACTCAAATAAAACTTTCTTCTTCTCTGAACTGTTCGTTGATACACTCTACAAATACCTTCATAAAATAATTCCTAAAACTTAAAATGAAACACGATGTTAAATAATTTCTTTTTTTTTACCTTTTGTTACCAAAAACCCTTTCTTGCTTTGGGCATTCAGCATTTTAATATCGTCAGTTATTTTGCTGCCAATGTAACAGAACTCATCTATTACTCTTAATGTCACACTTCCTGATCTAATTCCTCAGCATCGCCTGATTTAATTCGACTGTATTCCATTTTTTACCTTCATTGCTGTCCTTTCTTCAACGCATTTTCCATTTCGTTTAATAGTATCTTCAAGCCCTTTGCTGTCTCTAACAGAATTGCAGTGCCATAGGCAAACCACAAAGTTTTTATATCTTCTCACTGGGCTGTAATTGTCTTTTCAAATTTATCCTTGGTTTACTTTATTGGTTGCTCATTTTACGGATTGAATAATACTACAGGTAATCTACTACTCACTCTATTCTCACCCCTTCTACTCTCATAACTGTAGTTGGCTGTAGGCAGCCTTTGGCTCACTATATTTTATCCCTGCTACCTTCAACATTAATTTCCAGTCTATATCTTCGAAAGCATTACGTAAAACAACAAATGTTGTAAATTTAGGTTTGTCTTTCTTAAATCTAGCTTCTAAGATAAGTCATAGGACAAAATTGTCTAGCATGTTCTCACACTTCTCTGACTTCCAGACTGATCTGTAAATAATTCGTATCAATATTTTGCAGTCACGGCTTATGAAACTGAAGGGTCTGTAGTATTCACACTTGACAACATCTGATCTTTCGGACACTGGCATTAACACATTGTTCCTGAAGCCTGAGAGGACTTCGCTTGTTTCATATACCTTGCATACCAGGCATTACAGATTTGTGTGATGCTCGCAGGGATCTCGATAATTCTGAGGGAATGTCGTCTACATCAGGGGCCTTGCTACGATATGCGTCTTCCTTCGATATATCATATTCTTCCCTCAGTATATTTTCCATCTCATTTTCATATTTTTTCTCTTCCTTTTCCATAATAACGAATACCGCCTTGAAGTTCGTTTCCTTTGTGTAGCCTTACACAGGATGTTACAAAAAGGTACGGCCAAACTTTCAGGAAACATTCCTCACACACAAATAAAGAAAAGATGTTATGTGGACATGTGCCCGGAAACGCTTAGTTTCCATGTTAGAGCTCATTTTAGTTTCGTCAGTATGTACTGTACTTCCTCGATTCACCGCCAGTTGGCCCAATTGAAGGAAGGTAATGTGGACTTCGGTGCTTGTGTTGACATGCGACTCATTGCTCTACAGTACTAGCATCAAGCACATTAGTACGTAGCATCAACAGGTTAGTGTTCATCATGAACGTGGTTTTGCAGTCAGTGCATTGTTTACAAATGCGGAGTTGGCAGATGCCCATTTGATGTATGGATTAGCACGGGGCAATAGCCGTGGCGCGGTAATTTTGTATCGAGACAGATTTCCAGAACGAAGGTGTCCCGACAGGATGACGTTCGAAGCAATTGATCGGCGTTCTGCGAATAGTTCGTCCAACAATGTGTCAATCCTCATTTCAGTGCAAATGTTGTCTTTACGAATGAGGCTTCATTCCAACGTGATCAAATTGTAAATTTTCACAATCAACATGTGTGGGCTGACGAGAATCCGTACGCAATTGTGCAATCACGTCATCAACACAGATTTTCTGTGGACGTTTGGGCAGGCATTGTTGGTGATGTCTTGATTGGGCCCCATGTTCTTCCACCCACGCTCAATGGAGCACGTTATCATGATTTACAAGTACGACACAACATGTGGTTAATGTACGATGGAGCTCCTGCACATTTCAGTCGAAGTGTTCGTACACTTCTCAACAACAGATTCGGTGACCGATGGATTGGTAGAGGCGGACCAATTCCATGGCCTCCACGCTCTCCTGACCTCTACCCTCTTGACTTTCATTTATGGGGGCATTTGAAAGCTCTTGTCTACGCAACCCCGGTACCAAATGTAGAGACTCTTCGTGCTCGTATTGTGGACGGCTGTGATACAATACGCCATTTTGCAGGGCTGCATCAGCGCATCAGGGATCCCATGCGACGGAGGGTGGATGCATGTATCCTCGCTAACTGAGGACATTTTGAACATTTCCTGTAACAAAGTGTTTGAAGTCACGCTGGTACGTTCTCTTGCTGTGTGTTTCCATTCCATGATTAATGCGCTTTGAAGAGCAGTAATAAAATGAGCTCTAACATGGAAAGTAAGCGTTTACGGACACATGCCAACATAACATATTTTCTTCCTTTGTGTGTGAGGAATGTTTCTTGAAAGTTTGGCCGTACCTTTTTGTAACACCCTGTATACATGCACCGAAGCGCCAAAGAAACTGGTACAGGCATGCGTGTTCAAATACAGAGATATGTAAACAGGCAAAATACAGCGCTGCGATCGGCAACGCCTGTATGAGACAAAAAGTGTCTGGCGCAGTTGTTAGAGCGATTGCTGCTGCTGCAATGGCAGGTTATCAGGATTTAAGTGAGTTTGAACGTGGTGTTATACTCGTCGCACGAGCGATGGGACACAGTATCTCCGACGCAGCGATGAAGTGGGGATTTTTTCCGTACGACCATTTCACGAGTGTACCGTGAATATCAGGAATCCGTTGAGACATCAAATCTCCGACATCGCTGCGGCCGGAAAAAGACCCACAAGAACGAGACCAACGAAGACTGAAGAGAACCGTGCACCCGCAGAAGTGCAACCCTTCCGCATATTGTTGCAGATTTCAATGCTAGACAGAGCAAGAGAGGGGGAATGTTTACCGTTGTAACATCCTTTGTCATACTAGCAGCAACCGCACTATGAAATTACCGACCCATCGGTAGGCAGTTCACACCGCAACACACTCGGGGGCGATCGTTGAGGAGTCGTGACCGGAAAGCAAGGACTGCTGATAAGTCACGTGCACAGTGTCTGGCAACGAATTGCGATTGTGCACTGCTCCGGATGTCCATCGTCAGCAAGTATGGCAGCGAGAGCGAGAGACGTCCCATTCTTCCAATGTTCTGGAGAGTCAAAGCAATGTTACTCCTGGCATCATGGTGTGAGAAGCCATTGGGTATGACTTCAGGTCATGGCTGGTAGTGATTGAGGGAACTCACTGCACAGTGGTATGCCACGGACATGCTGCGCCCACATGTATTTCTCGTACGACGGTATCGTGATGCCACTTTTCGCCCGCAAATGGTACGTGTCTCTGTGGGCTGTCTGTACTCTCGCGGCCAGCAAAATTCAGACCTTTCCCTTGTGGAAAGTGTGCGGCATTACCTCGGACGTCAGGTCTGTCCCAGTGCTAGCATCTGGGATGTGAAGGCCCAGCTACAACAGTTGTGGGCCAGCTTGGCACAGGAGTGGATACGACGGTCGTCTCAGACAAATCAGTGTATGCATCCGAGCAAGAAGGGTCCAACGCCATACTGAGAAGTGGCCTCATACTGCTAAGTCCTTTGTAAGTTTGACTCAGTTTTGTAATAACTGAAATAACATCAAATACCCTTCCAATCCCTGAGGTAACATCGCTTCGTACTCCCGTTCTGTGCGCTTAATTTTTTTTTTTTTTTTTTTTTTTTTTTTTGTCGGGCTTTGTACATCGTATTACAGATTATCTGTTGTTTCCTTGAATTACTGTGTACCAATGGCAGTAATGTTTGGTGATAAACACGTGCTGATTATTGATCTGGCCCCTCTCCAAGAGAGCTGTCGAGAGAAGTGGCGCAGTGGTAAGTCACTAGGGGATGACGGTTCCAATCCCCGTCCATCCATCCAGATTTAGGTGTTCCGTGATTTCCATGAATTCCTTAGGGCTAATGCCGAGATGATTCCTCTGACAGGGTGAAGCCGGTTTTCTTCCTCCTCCTTCTCCAAGCCGAGCTTCTGCTGCATCTCGAATGATGTCTTCGCGAACTGGAAGTTAACCCTTGTCATCCTTCCTGTCATCTTCTAAGAGAGTTTCTCCTTTGTGTCTAGTTCAAATGGTTCAAATGGCTCTGAGCACTATGGGACTTAACTTCTGAGGTCATCAGTCCCCTAGAACATAGAACTACTTAAACCTAACTAACCTAAGGACATCACACACATCCATGCCCGACTCATGATTCGAACCTGCGACCGTAGCGGTCGCGCGGTTCCCGACTGTAGCGCCTAGAACTGCTCGGCCACTCCGCCCGGCCGGCTTTGTGTCTAGTGATGGAATACTAAACTATAGTGGAAAACAATGAATGACTCTGACATTTATACAAAAAATTAAATTTTCTTATTGAATAAGTTCAGTAATCGAGGCGAAATTAATGTTTCAAATCTTTGATTTTTTCCGTAACTCGTTTCTAAAACATGCTGGACTACTTAATCTTGATTATCTCTTTCCGTCAGTTTCAAAATCTCTACGAAGTTCGCCCAAAATCTAGAATCTCTACATTTACATCTGTATCTATACTGTGCAAGCTACCTGATGATGCATGGCGTAGCGTACTTTAACTATATCTCTCACTTCCCCTCTCAACCTGTTCCAGTTGTCGGTAAGCATCCGTGACAGCTCGAATCTCTATAATTTTACCTACATGGTTATTTTGCGTGTTGCGCCTAGGATATTGGTTTTCTAGGAAGGTACTCTCTCGAAATTTTAACAGTAAACTGCACTGTGATTCACAACACTTTTCTTGCAGCGCATACTAAATGAACGTTCTGGTCTTCTTTGGATCTTCTCTATTTCCTGTACCAGTCCTCACTGGTACGAGTCCCAGACTGACGAGCAGTATTCAAGTATTGGTCAAGCGAGGGTTTTGTAAGCTACTTCGTCGATGGTAGTTGATTCTTCCTGAGGATTCTTCCAAATAATCTCAGTCGGCCCTCTGCTATTCATGTTTTTGTGGTCGCTCCAGTTTAAATCGCTCCTTACGCATAGTCCAAAATATGTAGTGGATGTCACTACTTCCAGTGCTTGTTCGGCAATCGCGTAGTCATACAACAAGTGGTCCATCCCCTATTTAGACGCAACCCGCTGCCTGGATCAACTCCCAGTCTGTACAGCAAGCTTCAGTCCTCTGCAGATCTTCTTGCACGTCGCTACAATTTTCTAGATTTCCGACTTTTCTTCAGCACATCCGAGAACAACCCTGGACCCTGTGGAGCTTATGGCTTGGTCCACGTGTGTGTGTGTGTGTGTGTGTGTGTGTGTGTGTGTGTGTGTGTGTGTGTACATTAAAAATAATTCTCCTTTCAACGCTCCCATGTGTTCATCCAAAGTGGCTTTTACATCTGAGGATTTCCCTCCGTTCGGAATGACATGCCGTGTTTATTTGCTAGGAACTCATCAGTGTCATCAATTTAACCACCAAAGCGCTTTAACAGTTTGTAATTTACCGATAGAACATGAGGATGGACAAAGGTACGGTTACCAGTTACAGTATATCACCACAGAGTACAGTTGTTGCTATTGTTAGCGGTTTTCGTCGCAATATTCCTTCTTTGCTGCTACGCAGTTAGCCATTCGGTCAGTTCACTGCGTGAAGGCCAGGCGATATGAAACACACGTTCTGAGCAGCTTTGATGTTCTGTCATAACACCTACGTTTACTTCTGGCGACGCTCCAGTTCCATCATGAAGACCTTGAAGTCTGTTTCCGACCTGACAGCAACGTGTAATGTAGCCGGTTTGAAAAAGTATTGGCATTCGACCAATTTCTTTTCATTTCGCTACCTACAAAAACCTTAGTAAACAGACTGCAAGCAACTGCGGTTGTCATAAGAGGCTTGACGCTGAAACATTCTAATTTCATTTTACCCTTCTGTTTGGTCACCGATGTGTAAGACATGCGCACCGCATAAGTCTTTTTTTCCAAAAACCGGAGAGTAGGGATGTACTAGAACGCTGAATTATAATTTTACCGGTACAACAAGAAATAAACACGAACGTCATCACACAGTGAGTGTTAGGAAACATTGGCACTGGCGTATGGTTTCTAAAGTATTCCAGGTGATTGGTTAACCTCATTTAATAAGACGTATCGCAGCCACTGACCGCTGTCGCTTCTTTCCATGGGTGACTAACGTGATGAGCCCTGTCTTCGCATGACGACGAATTCACGATCATCTACTGTCCAGCAATAGAGAATGTGAAAGCAGATACATTGCGCTCATTGGGATTCAAGGAGTGAAAAGCGGAAAGGGACAGGGAAAAGGAAAGGAGATTAGGGTTTAACGTCCCGTCGACAGCGAGATCATTAGAGGAGGAGCACAGGCTCGGATTACGTCAGGACGGGGAAGCAAGTCGGCCGTGTCCGTTCCCAAAGAATCATCCCGGAATTTGCTTTGACCGGCTTAGGGAAATAGCAGGAAACATAAATTTGAATGGCCTGACGGGTATTTGAGCCGTCGTCCTCAGGACCGCTTCCAGAACATTTTTCCACACAAGCGAGTTACCATTTGCCTCCCCCTGCAGGATTGTAGCCTATCCCCGATGTTATTCAATCTGTATATTGAGCAAGCAATAAAGGAAACAAAAGAAAAGTTCGGAGTAGGTATTAAAATCCATGGAGAAGAAATAAAAACTTTGAGGTTCGCCGATGACATTGTAATTCTGTCAGAGACAGTAAAGGACTTGGAAGAGCAGTTGAACGGAATGGACAGTGTCTTGAAAGGAGGGTATAAGATGACGAGGATAATGGAATGTAGTCGAATTAAGTCGGGTGACGCTGAGGGAATTAGATTAGGAAATGACACACTTAAAGTAGTAAAGAAGTTTTGCTATTTGGGGAGAAAAATAACTGATGATGGTCGAAGTAGAGAGGATATAAAATGTAGACTGGCAATGGCAAGGAAAGCGTTTCTTAAGAAGGGAAATTTGTTAACATCGAGTATTGATTTAAGTGTCAGGAAGTCGTTTCTGAAAGTATTTGTATGGAGTGTAGCCATGTATGGAAGTGAAACGTGGACGATAAATAGCTTAGACAAGAAGAGAATAGAAGCTTTCGAAATGTGGTGCTACAGAAGAATGCTGAAGATTAGATGGGTTGATCACATAACTAATGAGGAGGTATTGAATAGAATTGTGGAGAAGAGGAGCTTGTGGCACAACTTGACTAGAAGAAGGGATCGGTTGGTAGGACATGTTCTGAGACATCGAGGGACCACCAATTTAGTATTGGAGGGCAGCGTGGAGGGTAAAAATCGTAGAGGGAGACCAAGAGATGAATACACTAAACAGATTCAGAAGGATGTAGGTTGCAGTAGGTACTGGGAGATGAAGAAGCTTGCACAGGATAGAGTAGCATGGAGAGCTGCATCAAACCAGTCTCAGGACTGAAGACCACAACAATAACAGCCCCCTTTTCCCTCGCACACTGTCACCAGCGTCTGTTTTCGCTGCTAATTATGATATGCTGTATATAAATATTCCATTTGAATGGACCATGATCGTACAAGAAACTGATCGCGTATTTCTTGAAGTATCGTTCGTCTGAAACAGTTACTAAAACCGAAATATTTGTGAACAAACAAGGATTTCAAACCTGCTTCTCCTGAAATCTGTTTATCGGGACTCAGTATCGTATTACGACTAATATGGCAACATCACTTTACAGAAATTTCATCGATGTACAGTGTCTGACAAAAAAGTGAAGCATGGAGAAGACATGGATGTAAACGTAACTTCGTAGAGACCGCGCAGGATACAGTGGCCGATGCCCAGTGATCAATTTTCGTCCAAAGCGCTGCACGAGTTCTTTCGTTTATTTGGAAGGGGAGGCCGACAGTGTCTTCCACTTTTCGGCAGAATCGAGGCGTACGCCTTGCGGTCTTTACCAAACAATTTTTCTGAAACTAGTAGTTAAGAAAAAAGTAATTTTTGCTTGCTTGTAGCTTTATATGTCAAGTTCATGATGATGTGCCCATCATTTCGTTATTGATCGTATTCATTATGATATTTACATGCACACTGCGCGAAATTCGGAAAAGTTTGCAATGAAAAACAGGGGTTGCTATCATTTTGTATTTGGTGCATATTACGTAATCCAAAGTGAAATATTCACAACATTCCTCATATTTCATACACAGTTTGAGATGTTGAAATGAGATTTTGGTAAATGATGGCACGAGAAGAGGACAGTGTTTTGCCATACGGTTATTACGCAGAACTTAATTATCTACCCTATTATTCCACAAAATACAGACTTTTTCAATGAAAGTATATAATTTTTAAGGGAAATCAATAGCTGATGAAACTAGAAATACTATGGTTCTTGTAACAATATAAGTGTTATTAAATTTTTATTTTTTACTGAGCACCTTACTTTTCCTCAGTTCCTGGCTTAATAAACTTGTTAATCCACTGTTTCAGAATTCTCTCGCAATTCCGTCTACACAACATGTTAATGAGGTGAGACTGTGTAAATTTCGCAGTGTTTTGGCAAAAGAAGCAAATTTTAACATGGCAACAAGAGAAATGTGTAGGTTTCAATCAAAATCCATCACTCATGACGCTTCTCTGAACATTACAAATGGTTAACAAGCCAGACAAAAATAAATCGCTGTATTTTTGGCGGAATTCGTTTTATATACTAACCAAAGCAGAAGTGACAGATCATTTTGAATGGTAATCATGCAAGTGTGGGCGTGGAGGGGCTCCACTTAACATTTACAATAAATGTGAGCTCAGATTTCAGTTTAAAACGGCACTTCCCCTCCAGAGCTTGGCATTTCCCCTACAGCGACTTTCCGCAAGCCCCACTATTGCTTTGCCCATGTGCCCTACCCTCTTCACATCTACCGGCTAAGGTATTCCGCGCGGACTCTACACATTCACACCATCTTCAGGTACATAAATGACAGGAGTTGCAATGCTCTGTGATTGACAAAACAAGAGTGCGTTAGTGTTATTCGTTTTAGTGTTGTTCCAAGACCTAATTTGGTGTACAATGGACGTGGACAGCATCATACACTACTGGCCATTAAAATTGCTACACCAAGAAGAAATGTCGACGATAAACGGGTATTCATTGGACAAATATATTATACAAGAACTGAGATGTGATTACATTTTCACGCAGTTTGGGTGCATAGATCCTGAGAAATCAATACCCAGAACAACCACCTCTGGCCGTAATAACGGCCTAGATACTCCTGGGTATTGAGGCAGAGCTTGGATGGCGTGTACAGGTACAGCTGACCATGCAGCTTCAACACGGTACCACAGATCATCAAGAGCAGTGACTGGCGTATTGTGACGAGCCAGTTGCTCGGCCACCATTGACCAGACGTTTTCAGTTGGTGAGAGATCTGGATAATGTGCTGGTCAGGGCATCAGTCGAACATTTTCTGTATCCAGAAAGGCCCGTACAGGACCTGCAACATGCGGTCGTGCATTATCCTGCGAAAATGTACGGTTTCGCAGGGATCGAATGAAGGGTAGAGCCACGGGTCGTAACACATCTGAAATGTAACGTCCACTGTTCAAAGTGCCGTCAATGCGAACAAGAGGTGACCGAGACGTGTAACAAATGGCACCCCATACCATCGCGACGGGTGATGCGCCAGTATGGCGATGACGAATACACGCTTCCAATGTGCGTTCACCGCGATGTCGCCAAACACGGATGCGACCATCACGATGCTGTTAACAGAACCTGGATTCATCCGAAAAAATGACGTTTTGCCATTCGTGGACCCAGGTTCGTCGTTGAGTACACTATCGCAGGCGCTCCTGTCTGTGATGCAGCGTCAAGGGTAACCGCAGCCATGGTCTCCGAGTTGATAGTCCATGCTGCTGCAAACGTTGTCGAACTGCTCGCGCAAATGGTTGTTGTCTTGCAAAAGTATCGATCTGTTGACTCAGGGGTGGAGACGTGGCTGCACGATCCGTTACAGCCATGCGGATAAGATGCCTGTCATCTCGACTGCTAGTGATATGAGGCCGTTGGGATCCAGCACGGCGTTCCGTATTATCCTCCTGAACCCACCGATTCCATATTCTGCTAACAGTCATTGGATCTCGACCAACGCGAGCAGCAACGTCGCGATACGATAAACCGCAATGGCGATAGGCTACAATCCGACCTTTATCAAAGTCGGAAACCTGATGGTATGCATTCTCCTCCTTACACGAGGCACCACAACAACGTTTCACCAGGCAACGCCGGTCAACTGCTGTTTGTGTATGAGAAATCGGTTGGAAACTTTCCTCCTGTCAGCACGTTGTAGGTGCCGCCAACTGGGCCAACCTTGTGTGAATGCTCTGAAAAGCTAATCATTTACATATCACAGCATCTTCTTCCTGTCGGTTAAATTTCGTGTCTGTAGCACGTCATCTTCGTGGTGTAGCAATTTTAATGGCCAGTACTGTATAGTGAGTGGTCACTGTGAAGGACATGGCAATGCTACGTATTTGTGTGAGACTGCCTTATTAGCACCTGACATATTGTGAAAGGGGCCTCAGTGTAGTAGTCCGTTTGGCTGGCTCGTCGAATCGTGCAATATCCAGAGAGCTGGGGGCATTTTAATGTGACAGTGACTCTGTGTTAGACTGCATGGGAATGTGAGGGCAGTGCTGCAGTCGACCACTTTCGACTACAACAAGGGAACATCACTGTATTGTGAACCAAGCACATCGTAGCCCCTCCACATCCTCTCCTCTGGTCTGTAAACGAGAAATGGACTCCCTATAACATTAAATATCATTGCGCACTGCTGGTCGAAGTTAAGCAGCAGCCCATGGATATTCAGTTAACACCATTAGACAAAAACCTGCCGTGATAGGGACGCACGGACTGCTGATGAATGACGCCGCAGTGTGTTCAGTGATGAATCGTGGTTACACACTACTCCAGATGACTATCATCTGCGGTTATGGGAGGGACTTGGGGAGAGGTACCATTTTTCCAATGTTTTGGAGAGGCACAACAGTATTAATCCTGCTGTCGTGGTGTGGGAGCCATTGGGTACGACTTCAGAACAAGTCTGAAGGAACTTTGACGGCACAGCGGTTCGTCACGCACATCCTGCGGCCTCTTGTCTTATCGCTAATGCGAAAGTATCGCGTTGCCGGTTTTCGACAAGATAATACTCGTCCTCGTATGGCACACGTCTCTGTGAACTGCCTGCTTCATGTTGTACTCCACGGCCAACACGATGCACCGATCGGTCCCAGATGGAACATGTTTGGGACGACCTCGGACATCTACTGCGTCTCAGTGCTATCATCCACGTATTAAGGCACAGTTATAACAGTTGTGAGCCTGCTTGCATTAGGAGAGAAGACAACGCCTTAAATGACACCCTGCCCAGCAGCATGAGTGCATGCATTCAGGCCTGAGTGGCTGAAATGTCATACTGATGAGCGGCCTTATATTACTACGTTCTTTGTAAATTTGACTCGGTTTTGTAATCACGTACTGTCCCAACCTGTGAAGTTACATTTCGGCTCCTCGTTCCTTCTGGACACTTAACGATTTCGTCAGGCAGTGCAGTTAGAAGCGAGACTTTGCTGATGAATAGGGACGGCACATACACATTCCCGCCCAAAGCTTCACATATAAGTAAGTTGATACATCCTGGAAGCCACTACACAGAGGTGTTAGTGATTCCTTGTCCTCTTCCGTTCGCATATTGAACTGGGGAAAAAATGACGGCCGACATTGTACGCATCTCCAATGTGTCTTCTCTGATCCTAATGATTTCTGTGCGAGCTATACGATGGCAGCGCCAGAATGATCGCGAAGGTTTGGTCACATTCAGTTCTCCCAACGGGCTTTCACCAGAACTACGTTGTTCTCTTATCAATGATTCCTTTTCAAGTTCCCTGAGATTTTACCACTTCCAAAAACGGCTTAATTGTCCTGTTACGATCCTAGCTGTGTATTCGATTCTCTACCGATTTGAAAAATATCTTCTGTAACACAATTAGCCCTTTATTTTCACGAAGTATTTAATGCTATCGACTGGGGATCTCACATTTATGACTGCCTACACTACACCTCTGCTAGAGTATTGCTGTGCTATATAGAATCCTTACCAGACAGAATTATCCAAGGAAATCTAAAAAGTTCAAAGGACTGTATTATAGCGAAACTGTGGGGAGAGTGTCACGGATATGATACGCCAATTGGGACGGAAATTATTAATACAAATGCGTCTTTCATTGCCGCTAGATGTTTTCACGAAAGTTCCATCTCCAGCGCTCTCCTTTGAATGCGAAAATATTTTGTGGATACCCACCTAGATACGCAGAAATGATCATTGTAATAAAATAAGAGGAATCAGAGCTCTCACGGAAAGACTGAAATGTTCATTTTACTAGCGCGCTGTTCGAGACTCGCACGGTAGAGAAATAGAATGAAAGTGGTTCGATGAACCCCCTACTGGGCACTTAAGTGTAAATTGAGGAGTAGTCATGTAGCCATAGACTTGTCATGTTTACAAGTGTTCTAGAATTGTTGGCACTAGCGTCTGGCACGCTATTTTCTTTCACCTTCTTTAACAAAGATTTATGTGAATGTAGCATTTCATTTTGACCGTTACAAAGCCAATCACTGCATTACTAAAAATTTATATGCTTACTACCTCCGCAAATTATACAGAGATAATTTATGACGAGATAAACAAAATTATTCAGATCGTTAAGCAAGATGAATATTTGTGATGGTAAAGGAAGTGAATGATATATAGCACGAGAGAAAGGGGGGGGGGTGAGGAAATAATGGATGAGCCGGCCGCTTGTGGCCGAGCGGTTCTAGGCGCTTCAGTCTGGAACCGCGCGACCGGTACGGTCGCAGTTTCAAATCCTCCCTCGGGCATGGATGTGTGTGATGTCCTTAGGTTAGTTAGGTTAGCAGTTCTAAGTCCTACGGGACTGATGACTCAGATGTTAAGTCCCATAGTGCTCAGAGCCATTTGAACCAAAGAATGGATGGGAGTTAATCTGGTACAATTTTGAACAGCGCACAAACTAGTCAGTACTAACAATTTGTTTAGGATCATCGAAAAAGTTTGAATACGTGGAGGAGACCTGTAGACATTGGAAGTGTTAAGATAGGTCATGCATTGGTGAGACGGAGATTTGCAAGCCAGACTGTAAACTGTAAAACATTTCCAGGGACAGATATGAACTTGGACCACAATTAATAGAGTATCAACTGCAGATCAAGTTTTGAAGAAATTGTAGAAAGGTGGGAAATTAAGGAGCTGGGACTGCATAAATTGAAAGAACTAATGGAGAGTTTCAAAGGGAGCATAAAGCAACACTTGACTGAAAGGGGAGAAAGAAATGCAGTAGTATACGTACGGGTAGATTTTAGATGTGAAATAATGAAGGCAGTGTGCAGGTAGCGAAGGATCAAATAAGCAAAGTCCTTGGATAATTGGAGATGCTGAATTAGTTGACGAATGGATAACTACAAAAATACAGCATATGAGGAACATAAAAGAGAATACACACGTCTAAGAAGTTAAATTAACTGGTTGTGCAGAATGGCAAAGCAGGAATGGCTGGAGGAAAAATGCAAAACTGTAGAAGCATGGGAGAGATATATGTTACATATGGAAAATTTAAACAAGCTTCGGAAAAAAGAGAAGCAGCTGCATGAGTATCAAGAGCCCAGATGAGAAGCAAGTCCTAAACAAAGAAGGGAAGCTGAAAGGTGAAAGGGATATATACAATGAAGAGCCAACAAACTGGTACACCTGCCTAACATCGTGTATGGCCCCCACGAGCACGCGTAAATGCCTCAACAGGACGTGGCATGGACTCGACTAATGTCTGAAGTAGTGCTTAAGGGGAACTGACACCATGAATCCAGCAGAGTACGAGGGGTTGGAGATCTCTTTTGAACAGCAGGTTGCAAGGCATCCTAAGTATTCTCAGTAACGTTCACGTCTGGGGTCTGGTGGCCAGCGGAAATATTCAAACTCAGAAGCCACTCTGTAGTAATTCTGGACATTTGGGGTATCGCATTGTCCTGCTGGAATTGCCTAAGTCCTTCGGAATGCACAATGGAAATGAATCATGAATGGATGCAGGTGATCAGACAGATGGCTTACATACGTGTTACCTGTCAGAGTCGTATCTAGACGTATCAGAGGTCCCATATGTCTCCGACTGCATATGCCCCACACCATTACAGAGCCTCCAACAGCTTGAACAGTTCCCTACTGACATGCAGGATCCATGGATTCATGAGGTTGTCTCCATACCCCTACACATCCATCCCCTCGATACAATTTGAAACGAAACTCGTTTGAAAGATAGGTAGAAACTGCGACTTGCTAGAATAGTCTTCCAGGAATGCAATCGATTCATCAGTGACTGAAACAAGAAACTCTGAATTTTTTTACCCTAGATTTTTAAGTTTGTCACAACTAACAAGAACATTCACAAACTATAATACAGGAGCAAATAAAGGCAGTGACCCAGGAAGTACAGTATTTCTTACTTTAACTGCAGTTAATGTCGCAAACAAAATCACGTCAGACTATCGATTTTGGTCCATAGTGACCATCTTCAGGTCTGATTAATACAGAAGAAGCCTTTTGTCATCCTATATGACTAAGCCAAAGTGTTTGTGATCATGAAATGGAATTAAAGTGGATGGCAGCTGCTGTAATATTCACAGAGACCGCGGAATAATGACAGCTAGTCAACGGCAGACAGTTCCGCGTGGAATACAGACTGGCATTGGTGGGATGTTGCGTCTAACATCAACGACCTCTACGACAAGCAGAATAAGATTAATCTATGGATCGTTCCCAAAGCACTTATTTCGATTAAATATGATTGAATCTTCTGCCTGAGACTGTGATGGTACGGCGTATGGAGACACAGATGACACGTTATTCCAGAGCCGAAATATCAAGAAGCAAGGACCATATTCCTATCAGCTATCAATCTTCAACGGACATTAAGGATTAACTATACCAAAAATACTGATATTTCTTTTTAATGTATCTGTTACTACATTATAATGACTGAATGCTGTATAATGTACAACTGAGGTCAAATAAAAAGAATTTAAAGAACGAAATGAAAATCATTGTTGATAATCGCATCATTTGGAAGGTAGGAGGCAAGGTATTGGCAGAAGTAAAGCTGTGAGGACAGGGCGTGAGTCGTGCTTGGGTAGCTCAGTCGGTAGAGCACTTGCCCGCGAAAGGCAAAGTTCCCGAGTTCGAGTCTCGGTCGGGCACACAGTTTTAATCTGCCAGGAAGTTTCAATCGCATCATTGTTTGAAGACATTTTTCTTGTTATATACAGCATCTATTGTTTGCCATTTCATGAGGACGATTCTCTATGTTGACGCATTGAAAAAATAAAAATAAAAACACACCAATCTAAAACTAAATTTTGGCAGGACTGATTTAAACAAACATTACTGCAAAATGTGAAATAGCTTTAAAAATGTGAGTCAGGCGTTTCCGTTTTATTATGTTGTATTTGCTACAACACATTTGACAGAATATGTAACTAACGAGGAAAGGATAACGTGATTTATCCCAAGTAGCGAAACGCTTGATAGCTTTAGCAGAGAAATGGCACACTAACAAGGACGTGGAATAGAGAGGAACGGCGTAGGTCGGTATAACGGTACAGATTTAGGAAATTTTGTTTACTGAACTGGTCACCGTTTATTTAAAGGGAACTAAAAGAAATGCCACCTTATGCAAAATTATAAGACTGCACCAGACGTTTATAAGTTAGAAGACCTCCAGCTTTGTTCCATTCTCCATGCGTTATATAACACGTTGACGGGGAAAATTTTCAGAACATATTTAAGATGGACATAATGTTGTTGCTTTTGTGCTACTACAACGTGGAGCTGTATGTAGTTAAAGTGCTCTAGTAAGTAAATACAAATCGCGGCGTGCATAAAAAGCAAAAAGAAGAAAGCGTTTAAGGGTGTTTATAAATTAATATCGGGGTTTTAACGCTTTATAATATTTATTATATTACACTTACAGTTATAAATGATATGTCAAATGAAAGAGCAACTCAAACAGTTTTACCAAGAACCTTATAAATGTTCAATGTGAGCACCATTTGTCACACGGCACACATCAAGTATATAGCCGAGTTCTTCCCAAACGTTGATAAGTGTGTCTTCAGTGATTATAGCAACAGCTGCTTCAATCCGGTTTCTTAATTCAGGGAGGTCTGCTGGTAGTAGTAGGCACGTACACGCCACCCTTGATGAAGTCCCAAGGGAAAAAATCGCGTGGCGCTAGGTCGGGTAAACGTGGAGGCCATGCAAATCAAGCCCTGTCATTGGGCTCCTTGCGGCCTATCGAGCGCTTGGGTTCAGTGAAGTCTAGCGGATTGCGGCGGAAACATTGCGCGCTGCGCATGCGCTCTGGTGCCAAACACAACTGTTTGAGTTGCTCTTTCATTTGACATATCATTTATAACTGTAAGTTTAATTTAATAAATATTATAAAGCTTTAAAACCCCGATATTCATTTATAAACACACTTTATTTAGAGTGTGTGTTGCTTATGCCACGTTAGCGTTAGAACTCGCCTTGACATTGGTGGACTATGGTAAAACCTACGCGTACCGACTTTCAGGTCATTAGTAGGTCAGTGCGGTAAAAAGATCGTCTACCTTCTATTCTCATTCGAGACGAAGCGCTACTTCCGTGAGGAAACCCGTTAGAAAGCACGGAATAGCACTGTGTGCTATGTCCATGTACCTCGTCAATCCGACGTGACCTAGCAACTTGTACATCTTCAGTACGTGTCTATTACCGTATTCAGACATAAGCGACGTGACTCTTTTGTTGATGACGAAGCTCTTCCGTGGAGTATTGCTATTTCTGCCTCACCTATTCTGTTCGCTACAAACAAGATTTAAACTTTAATTTCATAGCTGTGTTCACATAGATGAATCATAATCTTTGCTGGTGTTGTTATGTTAAACACTGATTTCAGTCGGCATTACTTCGTTTAACAATTTGTCGATCATTCAGAGTTCTTAATATAGCACATCATTAGTTTCAGTTTCTTCTATGCCACTATTGTCTACTAAATTAGAACAAATGAATATCTATTATTTTACTTCATGTGAAGTAATGTAAGAGTAGTAAAGTGATATTAAACTAAGCGTTAAAAGATTTAGGTATCTATATCACATTTTTCGTGTTCTTCATAACTCCAGCAGTTGGAGCTCTGACTTCTTCTGACAACGAGACCTCACTACAATGTACATAACATGTCCCTTTATCGCTACGCTACGCTATGTACATCGGAGGCTGCATTCTTGCCCACTATCTTGCTGCAGGTCGGCCGTGGTGGCCGAGCGGTTCTAGGCGCCTCAGTCCGGAACCGCGCGATTGCTACCGACGCAGGTTCGAATCATGTCTCGGGCATGGATGTGTGTGATCCTTAGGTTAGTTAGGTTTAAGTAGTTCTAAGTTCTAGGGGACTGATGACCTCAGATGTTAAGTCCCATTGTGCTCAGAGCCATTTGAACTATTTTATCTTGGTGCAGCCTTCGTGTCTACGATAATGTGTTGTTCGATCAGCTTTCATATACGGTTACTGCTTTCGTTGGACAGTATTTGTTGTAGTACTGAGCTGGAAACTTTTGTTTTTGTAGTCCGGAAATTTAGCTGTTTAGTTACACAATGTACAATTTTTGTTGTACCTTGGCTTAGGCGTCTCATGGGCGCTACTGTGTCTGTTGCCATGGAAGATTTCTGCTATTATCGGTCGCTGTGATATTCGTCTGTCTATTTTCAGTGATACAAATTTTCTGGTTATATCTGTGACCCACGACGGGTGTCTGGAGGCTCATAGCCTCTTGCTTAAAGACCCTCAAATATACCCTTTTACAAACAGCTCTAAATATAAGTAGTAGCATACCACACATTAAGAATTCAGAGTACACGTTTTTCAACTCTTATCGCGCGAGCCGCAGAAACTGTTTTTATCAGTTTAAGTAATGAGAGGAAGCAGCATCGGAGCACCAGCAATAGACGAATAATGGCTCTGTCCTGACAAATAGAATCCGATAAAGTTCTGTGCACTTTTAGAAAAAAAAATCCTAGGTATTTTCGCTATTCCTGAAACCATCAGTCATTTACGACAACAACTGTATCACCGTCAACAGAGATACCTCGCCTGCGTTCGTCTGAAAGTTTGCCGGATCATTCATTGGTGAATTTAGTAAGTGCATATTGCCTTAATGGACGACAGGAGAAAATTCAGTACGTGATAAACTTTTTTCCTTTCGTTATTTTGTTGGAGTCATCAGCGAGAAAAAATTTCCTAAACGTTTTAAATTACGTGTAAACTTTGTTGCAAGTCACTAAGTGCTCTCCACCTCAAATACTGGATGAATAATGTGTAGGTATTCGCGAGTTGTCGGCTACACTGCTTTTTCACCACCCCTTTGGTAAATAGGTCGTTCTTAGCCCCCACAGCGATTCTTAACAAACGTGAGAGACATGTATACCGAGTTTGGTTGAAACCGGTCCAGTGATATAGGACGAGATGTTGAACATATATACATAGAGACATCCATCCATTTTTATAATATGTGTGGGTAATAGGTTTCACTCTATCTCTTCTCTCATCATCACACAAGGCAAACATGATATGACACTATATACACATCCTTTATGATCATCCATAGTCAAGATGTACACTAGAGACACAAATGTCACACACCACTTGCAGAGGGGGTCATCGCGCATAGAGGAATATAAGCCTTTCCATCAGGCGGCTATCTATCCCTTGGGGACTCATAGCCAACAATGTCATGCGACTCTCTTTTGTGCGATGAGTTGGAAATTTGCTTGTAAGCTAAGTTTAAACACAAAGAAAAAAAGAAAAAAGGACAATAGAATGGACTAAACACATCGTGGTGCGACATAAAAATATACAAAAGAAAAATAGATAGATTAAGGAAGTCATTCAGTAGATGAAGTGCGGCCTGAGGGGGTATGTAAAAGAACAGGCGAGGAAAGGGGTATAGCGAAAAGCGTTACTGAAACAAAGTACGGTTCAATGGGGCACGACGGAATTGGTTCAAGAAGAGTTCAGTAGTAAATTGAAGACAAAGTACAAGATTAAAGTTGAAGGACTAGACGTAGATTGCAATGCGTATGCAAAATAGGTCATTGATGGCTTTTTTCGAAGCAGTTATGCAGACTTGAAAAGATTAGAATAAGACAGAAAGAAACGGGGAAAAGCATTAAATCGGTCGGGGGGTCAATGACGAAGAAAACTAATATTATTTAGTTTCATAACGTTGCCAAATTGTTTATCGAAATCAAAGTATTATTTTGCATGAAAAATTCTTAAGTTTTATCCTTGTTTAATCATTAACATAGCGACTAGTTCAACGGCGTGAAATTATTAAGATTACTCGATGGCTAAAATACACTCCTGGAAATTGAAATAAGAACACCGTGAATTCATTGTCCCAGGAAGGGGAAACTTTATTGACACATTCCTGGGGTCAGATACATCACATGATCACACTGCCAGAACCACAGGCACATAGACACAGGCAACAGAGCATGCACAATGTCGGCACTAGTACAGTGTATATCCACCTTTCGCAGCAATGCAGGCTGCTATTTTCCCATGGAGACGATCCTAGAGATGCTGGATGTAGTCCTGTGGAACGGCTTGCCATGCCATTTCCACCTGGCGCCTCAGTTGGACCAGCGATCGTGCTGGACGTGCAGACCGCGTGAGACGACGCTTCATCCAGTCCCAAACATGCTCAATGGGGGACAGATCCGGAGATCTTGCTAGCCAGGGTAGTTGACTTACACCTTCTAGAGCACGTTGGGTGGCACGGGATACATGCGGACGTGCATTGTCCTGTTGGAACAGCAAGTTCCCTTGCCGGTCTAGGAATGGTAGAACGATGGGTTCGATGACGGTTTGGATGTACCGTGCACTATTCAGTGTCCCCTCGACGATCACCAGTGGTGTACGGCCAGTGTAGGAGATCGCTCCCCACACCATGATGCCGGGGGTTGGCCCTGTGTGCCTCGGTCGTATGCAGTCCTGATTGTGGCGCCCACCTGCACGGCGCCAAACACGCATACGACCATCATTGGCACCAAGGCAGAAGCGACTCTCATCGCTGAAGACGACACGTCTCCATTCGTCCCTCCATTCACGCCTGCCGCGACACCACTGGAGGCGGGCTGCACGATGTTGGGGCGTGAGCGGAAGACGGCCTAACGGTGTGCGGGACCGTAGCCCAGCTTCATGGAGACGGTTGCGAATGGTCCTCGCCGATACCCCAGGAGCAACAGTGTCCCTAATTTGCTGGAAGTGGCGGTGCGGTCCCCTACGGCACTGCGTAGGATCCTACGGTCTTGGCGTGCATCCGTGCGTCGCTGCGGTCCGGTCCCAGGTCGACGGGCACGTGCACCTTCCGCCGACCACTGGCGACAACATCGATGTACTGTGGAGACCTCACGCCCCACGTGTTGAGCAATTCGGCGGTACGTCCACCCGGCCTCCCGCATGCCCACTATACGCCCTCGCTCAAAGTCCGTCAACTGCACATACAGTTCACGTCCACGCTGTCGCGGCATGCTACCAGTGTTAAAGACTGCGATGGAGCTCCGTATGCCACGGCAAACTGGGTGACACTGACGGCGGCGGTGCACAAATGCTGCGCAGCTAGCGCCATTCGACGGCCAACACCGCGGTTCCTGGTGTGTCCGCTGTGCCGTGCGTGTGATCATTGCTTGTACAGCCCTCTCGCAGTGCCCGGAGCAGGTATGGTGGGTCTGACACACCGGTGTCAATGTGTTCTTTTTTCCATTTCCAGGAGTGTAACAGCAGTTAAGGCCGCTGTCGCACGACCGCTGTCTGCCCTCGGCGACACGTCCCGAGTACGCTATTTGCCGCTTTCTGTTTGCTGCTACTTCCATGTTAGGCACCAGAAGGTGTCACCTTCATGAAACGTGTTGAATTAACTTCACTGTAAAAACATACCAATTTGGAAAACATCACAATGATCGGGTACCGGTGACAAAACATTAGCTCCAGTCCTGTGCACCTAGGTGAGCAGCTTAGCAAACAATTGTCATTCTGTTTCGTGGAACAGCTTGTCTGAGCTGAGTAAGTCCTCTAGAGTGTCAACAGGGAAATGGTTGTATTCGATATTTGTCTTACGTGCTCAGACTTTGACGAAGTACAATTAAAGGGGCCCTTAACTCACATACTTCTGTTATTGGTACCCATACTTTATGCACTAAAATGTTCTGCTTTCCAGAAAAAAATTCATATTTCATTCTAGACAAAGGCTCTTCTATCCTAACTTGCTAGCAGAATAATGAGCAACAATGTTTATACAATAAATCTGCATGATATTTACGTTATTCACTGCCAACGTATAGGCCGTCTTCTGTTAGCATACGTTGAACAGCAGTGTCACAAACCTATAACAGGTTGAAAAAATATAAAAGATATCAACAGGAAAGTCAACCTTCAAGAGAAACCAGTAAGTTTACGGTACACGCATCACTTACGGTTCATTTTTTATGTTCTGTATCAACCCACTTGAATGGGAATACTGAGAAACCCTTATGTCAAAAAAACTAAACTTCCCAGAAGATACAAAAAAAAAAAAAAACATTCCAGGTCTTAAAATTATGAACTCCGCTTTTCTTCTAATTCTTTGTTAAAATGAATGCAGAGAGAAGAATTTCAATGCTGACTCAAGCAAAACGTGTCTTCTATTGGTATCTGAGGCAATTACACCCTTTGCATAAAATAAAACGAGAGACCTGCAAGGGTAAAATCTGTTTTCTCTTTAACTGCATGGAATTTCCCAAAAAAATTACCAGTATGCCTCTTGGGCACTATTAACGCAGCTGTTGCTGCCCTTTTAGCGACACCATTCAGAGACGAACTTTTGATTTTTACGCCGAGCTCTTCACAAGTGCAATTCGTGTCCTCTTGCGGTTGCCGAAATTTTAAATTAAAATATCCACGGCAAATTTTCAAATGAAATTGATAGTCAGCTTGAGTATCCGGTTTAATGTCTTTGAACACCTGCCACGTAATCTCCATATTCAGTTTACGGTCAAGATAATTCCATCTTTCACTGGTATAATGTGCTTTCTTGACTAGAAACGAGTTGACGTGACTTTTTATTTCCACTATTAAATCCACGGGTTTGCCTTTCCAGGAAGACGTTTTCTCCTACCATCTTTCAACGAATTGCACAGGTGCCTTATTTGGTCACTGATATCACCAAAACATTTTGCAAAGAAGTTTTACAAACTTGAATCTTACATTCAGACTCTGACAGTCAATAAATATATGACTGTTCTTTTGGTTTCTTCCTCCCAACTTCGTGTCGTTACTAGCCTTCTTTTTTACCAGTATTTTTACTTCTAAGAGATTTGAAGGAACCCATCCTGATCATTTTTGTCTGAAATTAAATGAATTTATTGTATAATTCTATCCAGATGCCCTCCGTTACCTCACTTGTCATACATTTCGTCCAGAAGCTGGAAAAACAATTACGTATATAATTGAATTTAATGTTCTACATTATTATATTCACTGTGATAATTAAACCTTAATTTTGAAGCAATTTTCAGATTAGAACTCACCTGCTGCCATAACCATACGATTTGGCTGAACTCTCTTCCCTTTCCAATTTATATACGCTTTGTATTTCACTCTTTCTCGTTCTGTGGTTGTAACTTTCGGAAACTCCACCACATTCTTTCTGTTCTTCATTATTTCCTGACATTTATCACTAGCATCACCGCTGTCCGACATTTTATTACCAGTAACGAAGAAAATTGATTAAACCAAAGACTAAGAGACAATATCGCTTTTCCTCTCTGTTTAAAACAGTGCTGACAACTTAAAATTTTGAGAACGATCATATCTTTTGTACGTGTGAGGTTTCTCTTTATTTTGGTGATTCGATATTGGCCTATCTGTTTACAGCACAAAATCGTAAGTAACTCAATTTTGTCAAATAATGGACAAGTAAGGTTTCTCAATATCCTCGTTCACTTGCACAAAATTTAGACGATAGAGATTTCAATATTGCTTTATTCGCCTTGTATGTCATGTAACTCATTTTTTTTTCACTTACCACGTTATGTAGCTTTTCGTTCCCAATACAGCTGTGAGAAACTGTAGCCTCCGTCATCTCTTTAAAAATACATAACGAAAATACACGAACTGGTATATCACCTATTGGAGAAATGAATGGGTAGCATATAATACGTCCATTCATGGGAAATAATTAACTAAAAATGGCTTATCCTTGCAGTACCAACCTTCAGTCGGCCGATTAAACATGTTGAGTCCGAACACTGGTTTGATGCAGTCCTCCATTCTGTTCTATCCTGCGCAAGTCTCTCCATCTCCGAGTAACTACTGCAACCTACATCCTTCTGACTCTGCTTACTGTATCCATCTCTTGAACTCTCTACAAACTTTATCCCAACACTACTCTCCAATACTAAACTGATAATCCCTTGATGCCTCAGGATGTGTCCTGTCAACCGATCACTTCTTCTAGTCAGGTAGTGACACAAATTTCTTTTCTCCTAATTCTATTCAGTACTTCCTCATCAGTTACGTGATGTACCCATCCAATCTTCAGCATTCTTCTTCTCTTCTTTTCTTGTCCAGACTATTTAAAGTACATGTTTCACTTCCATTCATAGCCACACTGCATACAAATACTTTCAGAAAAGACTTCCTGACACTTAAATCTATATTCGATGTTAGCAAATTTCCCTTCTTCATAGACGCTTTTCTCGCTATTACCAGTGTACAGCTTATATCCTCTCTACTTCGGCCATCATCAGCTATTTTGCTGTACAAATAACAAAACTCATCTACCTTTAATTGTCTCCTTGTTTTACTTTTGCTCGTGTTTATCTTATATCCTTCTTTCAATATGCTAACCAGTCAACTGCTCTTCCAAGTCCTTGTTATCGACAAACCTCAAAGTGTTCTCCCTGAACTTTAATTCCTAGTGCAAATTTTTCTTTAGTTTCTTTTACTGCTTTCTCAATATATAGATTGTAAAACGTCAGGGGTATGCCATAACCCTGCCTCTCTCTCATGTCAGCCACAGCTTATCTTTCATGCCGCTCGACTCTTATAACTGCCATCTGGCTTCTGTACAAGTTGTAAATAGCCTTTAGCTTCCTGTATTTTGCACCTTCTAACTTCATAATGTCAAAGAGAGTACTCCAGTCAACATTGCCAAAAGCTACCTCCAAGTCTATAAATACTATAGATGTATAGATCTTCTAAGATAAGTAGCATGTTCCTACATTTATTAGGAGTTCATACTGATCTTCCCCGAGGTCGGCTTCACCAGTTTTTCCATTCTTTTTTTTACGAATTCGTGTCAGTATTTTGCAATCATGATTTATTAAATGATAGTTGGGTAATATTCACATCTGTCAGAAGCTACTTCCTTTGGGTTTGGACTTAATACATTCTTCTTGAAGTATGCCGATATATGGCCTGTCTAATGTATATCTTGCATACACATGGAAGAGTTTCGTCGTAGCTAGCTCTCCCAATGCGGTCAGTAGTTCTGACGGAATATCGTCTATCACTGGGACCTAGTTTCGAATTAGGTCTTTCAGTGCTCTGTTGCATTCTTCTCCCATTTCATCTTTAAACATAATAATCGTAAACTGTCAGAGAAGCTTAGTCACCTCATAAGCTGTGCACCATTTCTATTTCCGTCCCATGAAGTGCGACATCGACGGCATAGTTATTTAAATTACCAGAAATGCTGCAAATAATGATGAGAAACTGCTTCGAAAGTCTTGGTGCGGTAGAAGAGCGTTAGTTTTGGCCGTTAGGTGGAGGGATACCAAAATTTCGAAATCCTGGCGTCATAGGTAGAACAAATAACGCAAGTCGACTGATTTCTGCACAGGCTGGCCACGTCTTGCCAACTGACAAGGGGAGGCCGCCAATTGTGAAATTCAGATTCGATTCATACTGCGCATAATAAAAGCTCATGGCCAGAGGTGTAATGTGGCAAAGCACCAAGATGCACTTCTCAACCGTTGTCGAGAAAATCGACATTTAAAAGAAACCGTTGCCGTGAAATACTCTCTACGATTAACAATTTTCTCCAGCGTCGTGGTGTAGTGGTAAGCGCTCGGGTTTGTAATCCGAAGGTCGCTGGATCGAATCTCGGGCCATGCAAACTTTTTTTTTAGTATTATATATATATATAACTTTTTTAGTATATATATATATATATATATATATATATATATATATATATATATATATATATATATATATAATTCCCGGCAATCAGTTGCAACAATTATGCATATAATAAGTTGTTGAAAGTCGTTTGTTGTGGAAAAACTGGCGACTTCGAACATCATTATGTTTTCCGCAAACAAAGTTGTATTTCACAAATGTTATTAATTGTCTTCATAATGTTAACCACTTATAGTTAACGGAAGACGTAGAAACGATATTCCGAAACGAATACGTATAGCGTAAGTCAAACGTTCGAATTAGAATAGAGACCCCACAAACACAAATTTGCTGTGGCACGTATGAAATATAAACTCCGTTACTCGCTCGTTACACTTGAAGGACAGATGTTGAATGGGCCGAAACGAGCCGCCGCATAACAGCGTAGTTGCCTGCTAACTTCGAAAGAAGGTAGATGCGGTCCCTAGCGCAACTTATAACATCGTAGAAAATCAGTGCGGACGGGAGAGCTTTGGTACACCCTGTTAAACAAACGGAAAAATGGAGGCGGTACAATTGGAGAGCGATCCGCCTTCACCAACCGCTGCGCCACGACGTAGAGAGTATTTCACGGCAACGGTTTCTTTTAACTGTCGATTTTCTCGACAACGGCTGAGAAGTGCATCTTGGTGCTTTGCCACATTACACCTCTGGCCATGAGCTTTTATTATGCGCAGTATGAATCGAATCTGAATTTCACAATTGGCGGCCTCCCCTTGTGAGTGAGGCAAAGTGGGCAAAGTAGGAGGTGGGCTGGATCCTTCAGGTCACCCCGTTTGGGTATTCGGAATCACTTGGTGAAGAGTCCTCAGGTCAAATACTCGGACACACCATAACAATGTGTCCAATGCCTCCACCTCCGCTCTGCTGTCTCATACAGCATATGATCGGAAGCCTCTCTTATTCAAGGCATAACCACATCTCCCTCGACCCGTCCCTATGCGGTTCACCTTCGACCAGGTTTGGTAGTTGCGATCCCTCAAACTTCTTATTTGGATCTAGAACCAGGTGAGCGTCCTTGGGTGCATATTCGTTCCAGCAATGTCGTCACTCGGAAAGCACGTCGAAAGAATTGATATTACTTTCTGAATCAAATCAGGGTGGAAGGACACCTACAGAATCGATAAATCTCAACAACTTTTCGTTGTTGAAACGTCATTTATGCAGTCGTTCTCGATTCGTCTCCATCGACACTGCCGTGCGAGTATGCAAGCAGCTCTTCATGAGGTGACCCATCTCGTCATTACTTTCTCTTGATGCACACTCCATCTTTTCCATTCCAGTTAGGCACTTGAAAGAAATCCTCTTTGGTATGACTAGCTGCCATGTGCAGTTTTTAGGTTTCTGTAAAAGGTGCTTGTGTGTGTGCTCCAATGTTGTTTCATTTGTTCAATACTTTATACAACATTTGTTTTCTTTGCCAGTTTCGGCTGAAAAAGGCGGAATTTGAAGTGGAATATCGCGGAATATTTCTGCTACAGCCTCTATAGTTTCATAAAGTTCCGATAGATGGCGGCGCTATACTTAGCCTTCAAAATGCCGTTTGTAGCGGTGCTTTCCAAGCAGGCAACTGTCAATGAGTTTCTTTTTCAGCGGAAAACCAGGATATCGCAGATATACTGCTATGCACTTGGAGAATGTCAACGGTGACCTGACAGTGAAGAAAATTACGATGAGTCGTTGAGAGAGGCGTCTAACGTCACCGCAATAAGGTCGCGCAAACCTGTCCGATCTCCTGCGTGCTGGCCGGCCGCACACATGTGTGACTCATGGACTGTTTGAATGTGAATCCATTCTCAATCGAGGTGATAGATGGATCACAATCAAATACCTGCTACACAAATGGACGTCTCTATTGGTAGTGCTGACACACTCGTCAACCAAAAGGGGTACTCAAAGATGTGTGCCTGCTACGTTTCACGCCACCTAACACAAGACCATAAAGTGGAAGGACTGCATGCGATCTACAAGGCTGACTGCGCCAATTTTTTGTCGAGCGTACCCACAGGCGGTAAAACATGGATTCGTCACTTTGAACCGGAAAGTACACGGCAATCTATGGAGTGGCGCATCACCTCAACTTCGAAGAAAGAATTCAAAGCCCTCAGCTGGCAAAGTCAAGGCGACGGTCTTCTGGGACTCTAAGGGGGTTATTCTGTTTCATGTCCTCGCTTTTGGTGCAACGATCAACTCTACCTTTAGGAAACTGAACGAACGACTTCAGCGTGTTCGTTACCACAAAAAGTAAAACCACTTCTCCACGACTTCGCTGGGCCTCACACAACTCTGCGCATTCGAGAGGATCTCACAAAACTTTGTTGGACTTTTCTTTCTTATCCACCCTACGGCCCAGATCTCGCACCTTCCGACTTCCATCTGTTTGGCGCAATGAAGGATGCACTCCGCGAGAAGCAGTACATGGCTGTTCTCATTACTGAAGGAATTAAGGAACTCCTTTTATTTGGATCCGTCTTATAAATATAATTTTTGTTGTGTTGAGTAATAAGATCCTTTATAAGACGCGGCAAACAGGAAATCCACTATCAGAACGTCTGCTGCAAATAGGCAACCAAGTCTGAATAGTTTGTCCATGGGGTTATCATCGCCGTTGTATGTAAATTGATTTCAGATGCACGGAAACATCTCCCCGAAAGGCTATGGCCACCCCCTTTAAGCTACCACCCTCCCTATCAACTCCTCTCCTACCCCCCCCCCCCCCACCCTCCCTCTTCTCCACTTAAACGACGGGACTCCGCCTGGTCATCACCGATTTCGTCCTAATTTATGATACCTCCAGAGCCTGGCCAGAAATGAAAGTGACAAAAGTGGGAACTCTAGAATGGCAAGCGATTAGAAAAAATATCGTTTTTGGCCGAGTTCGGTCTAGGCATGGGCCACTTACGGTATATCTGCGTTGTCTCCACGCGGCAGTCGGCCTGGCGCAGACAGTACCGAGCAGCAATCCAGAGGTCATGGGATTTAGTCCCTCCGTGGAAACTTTTTGATTTTCAATTCCGATGTTGTTTACAATAGAAGTATGCCGAATAAATGTTCAGTATGTTGTATTTATTAGTATTTTCATAAAAGGTACGAAAGGGAAAGGCAAAGGAAAATTTGGGATTGCAGTTAAATTTTCCGGGAAGGGATTGTGAAGTGTACACGAGAACTTCGTATAAAAAATCGGATAATTCTGATATTTTACATTTGATGATTTGGACGTGATGGGGAAATCCCCCCCCCCTCCGCCCTTCATTTTGTTCGTAATTGTTAGTGGCATTTTCAAGTTTATCGTTGATTCCATCAATGAGCTTTTTTTTTTATTGCAGAGCGCAGCCATCCCTCTGACCAGACACGCTGAGCTACAGTGCCAGTGTATGAACTACACAACCACGACTCACGACTCGCCTTCACACATTTACTTCCGCCAGAACCTTACCCCCCCCCCCCCCCCCCCGACTTCCACACTTCACAGAAGTCCTCCTGTGAAACTTGCGGGGCTAGCACTCCTGGAAGAAAGGATATTACGGAGATATTGCTTGGCCACAGCCTGGGGGACGTTTCCAGAGTGGATTTTTATTCTGTAGCGGAGTGTACGCTGACATGGAACATTTGAGACGGGGTACTGGTGGGAGTAGAGCTGTGACGGCGTGGCTGTAAGTCGTGCTTGTGTAGATTAGTCGGTAGAGCACTTGCCCGCGAAAGACAAAGCTCCCGAATTCGCGTTTCAACCCGGCACACAGTTTTAATCTGCCAGGAAGTTTCATATCAACGCCAACTCCGCTGCTGAGTGGAAATTTTATTCTAAAAACAAACTTTGTCTGCAATCATGAAAGGTTCCCTCTCGTTGCAGTTTGGCAACAAGTAATGTACCAGTGCACCAAATACATGAGAGGATAGCTAGTGGTTAACAATGGAATGTATTTTGATGCAGTCAGCTAGGGATGTGATTTCTTTCACTCTCTCGTTGAGATAAGAGCAGTTTCGAACCTCTTTGATTAAATTCTTTAGCTGACAATAAAAACAGTTATCGTAGATTTGTACTAACGAAGTGCGTTGTGGGCGGGAGGGGGGGGGGGAGGGGAATCACTTATATACTGCACGACCGTAGTCCCTCATGCTGAAAAATTTTGTCGCATAATTGTGTATTTGTCGTTCTCCCCAAAAGTCAGTTAACGGGAGAAATTTTGTTCTCTTGCAGGAAGAGTTTCATCGTTTCACATACAATATATCGAGCATCATCTCGGTTTCCTTGCAGTGAAATTAATGTAAAAATAGAAAATAATAAAGGAATGTTTTAGCATATTGAATCGATACCAAGACCCTCGGATTATCCTTCTGTGGTGTTTCCGCTGCGCCAGCTGCTGCGTGCCAAGTACCTTAACATAAATGGCTCACACCTCATCCAGCCCGCAGCAAAAATTCTACTTTTATTCTAAACTTTTGGTCATATGAAACTCCGACTTAAGTCACTTTTTTTCTGGCCAGTCCGTGGATACGCCACACATCTGGACGAAATCAGTGATGACGAGTAGGTGTTGTCCCCTTCTTTTGTCACCATCGATAATGCATGCGTCTGCTGCTTCACCCAGAAGTAGCTCGTTCTAACGTTCTTGACCGAGATGCGACCAGCAAAGGGACAATGTAGCACAGGGTGGACCGCGGTAAATTGCTTTTTTAGAATTCAAGTTGTGGCGGCACTGTTGGTGGAATAGAGGGGAAAGTGGGCGTGGTTTATAGTGACCGACGGGAGGTTTGTATTCATTTGTTGCTCAGTTGCGATAATGCGGTGGACACGTGAGGAGTACTCGTTTTGTGTTGAAGTATATTACTAGAATTGCCACTCGATCATTGCAGTGCAGCATGCTTTTCGTTTGCGATTTGCAGTACCCTCACGCGGATGTGTTCCTCAACGACAATCGGATTTAACTTGGGTAAATGCATTCAGAACAACAGGGGATGTGTCGTCTGTACGAAGAGGACCTGAGAGAAGCGTTACAACACCACGAAATGTCGAACGAGTTAGAGCAGCAGTACGAGTTAGAGCAGCCGCACCGCAATCTCCCAAACGCTCAGCAGGGAAACACGCACTAGCTCTTGGCATTTCAAGACATTCTCTCCACCGGATTGTTTATAATGAAATATAGTATAACTATCAGTACGGTTTTATGTAACACGAAGAACATCTTCTGAAGGCATGCTTGCAACCATACCTCGTGAAGCAAATGTGTTCTTTTCTGATGAGCCACATTTTCACTTAGCGATTATGTAAACAAACACAGTATGCGCTACTGGATCGACACGAACCCCAGGCAAATTCACCGTAGACTCCTGCGCTCAGACCGCATCACTGTGTGGTGCACCATATCAGGAGTAGGCATCATTGGCCCTCACTTTTTCCAGGAAAAACGTCGTGCTGTAACTGTGAATTCGGATCGTTACTTAACTACGCTGTAAGAGTTTTTCCAGCAGGCTTTCGAGGCAATGCAATTACAGGATACCTGGTATCAACAAGACAGTGCTCTGCACACAAAACGGGCATTACCATGACTTTCTTGAGGCAAACGTTTCCTGGATGGCTTCTCTCTCGGATGGGGGATATCAATTGGCTCGCACGATCGCCGGACTTCGCCCCATGTGATTTTTTTCTTTGGGGTTATTTTTTTTTTAATTTCATTCGCAAATCGTCAGTTCACCGCGCTCCTCCCTGTAGTTTCTGATCACCAAAACTTTACTCAGCAGCCCCTTTTACGTACAAAGTCCACTTCAAGATTCAGTGAATTTTCTTGCCTGAGTGACGTAGTGTGACGCTGTAGATGCTCATTAATCCGTCAGATGGCGACAATAAGTTCGCCCGCAGCCATACAGCTAAATGCTGAGAGTGGGTTTCACAACCTCCATGTATGGTGGATACTACACTCTAGACGCAGTTGTCACCGAGCACAATGCTGCAGTAATAAGACACTGGATTCGCATTCGCGAGGACAGCAGTTGAAGTCTGTGTCCTGCCATCCAGATTTAGCCTGTACGTAATTTATCTGCATCGCCTGAGGGACATTTAGGCGTGGTTGTTTTGGAAAGTACGTGATCAATTTCTTTCCAAACCTTCCTCCAGTATACCTGTCGTCGTCTGGACAATAGACTCCAGTCTCTTGTCCTTTTCTTGAAAGAACACTCAGGGTTTCCTTGCTAGCCCTGTCAGACAACTATCAATCACTATCGAAAACTGGTGTGTGGGCAATTCTGTGACATCTGCGTCAGAACACTGGATAGCCGAACGATACAGTCAGTTTACAACTTGTCCACCTCTTTGTGTAGGTGATCTCGGTTTTTAGACTTTCACCTAGAAACACTCAGATTATACTGAATACCCTTGAAACAAACACTCAACACAAGAAGCCTGCATGCTTCACATTTGTAACTGTGAGGGACTGTTTTTTCACGCAGTGCGCAATGGGGCTTACAAATTAAAGATGCACCGCCATTTGCAATTTTTCGGTATCGTGCATTCTCAATTGTAAAAAAAGCGAAAAACAAGCTGATTCCTCACAAAATTCATTTACTTGTGAAGGACCAACGTAATTTAGAGCCTAACGTCTCGAAACAATGACGTTTTTGACTCGTAGGCACCTCAGGATTGATCAGTTGCCTATCTGTAGTTTTTTTTTCATCGCGCACATTAGTACCGTTACTTTCATCATCTTCTCAAATTGTATAACCACAGACCGTTATTGGCGGAAGGACAGGGTAAATACGGTGCCAGTCTGTTCCTTATGAATAGTACCAAAGAGTAGTCGAGATTAAGATTCTTGTACAGTGGTCGATTCACCAGAAATAATGTCACATGATCTCATTCTGCAAACCAATCTCGTCAACGCCACCAGTGTGTCTTCTGCTGCTGTCCCAGGACGAAGTCACTCCACAGCATTCCCCTTCATCGTTACTAAGTGAACAACGGGTGACGAATGATCTTATGAATGGAAAAATTGAAATGAGGTCCCGTGCTTCTTGACAGAGCGTAGGGGAACGATGCGGGAGACGCATACAGCCGTACTAGGCAAGGTCCTAATGGAGGTGGTTTGCCGTTGCCTTCCTCCGACCGTAATGGGGATGAATGATAATGATCAAGAGGACACAACAACACCCATTCATCTCGAGGCAGGTGAAAATCCCTGACCCCGCCGGGAATCGAAGCCGGGACCCCGTGCTCGGGAAGCGAGGACGTTACCGCTAGACCTCGAGCGGCGGACGGTCTTATGAAAAATGAACCGTTAAATCAAATACTTTGTGAAGGTAAAATAAAAATTTCTAAATAATAAAATTCTAATCCAAGACTATATCATAGATACATGTGGTATGGTTGATCGGTGATAAAAGTCGCACGTAGCTGCCGCAAAATACCGCATTTAAGGCTCCTAGACGCTAGAGAGGACTCCAGAGAAATCTTAAAATTGTTTATCCCTTATAATACTCGTCTTAGGTGAATAAACAGTTGTATTGCATACGTACTTCATCGGAGGGCGTAAACTTTCCAAATCGCACTTGACAACGTATGTTTCAACAAATGCAATTTAATTGTAGCACAAATATCTGTCTGTATTGCGAGATGTGTTAGCTCTTTCCAGTCGACGGCACGTTAAATGTGGGACAAGACCGAGCTGGCGTAATACGGCTCGTGGAGTTAATGCTAGGGGTGAAACCTGTGACGTCAGTTACTGATGATCGATACAACCGCGAGAAGGCTCAAATAGGTGAGAGCGGAGCATTACACAAAGCCGGCTATGGTCAGTCACTAGGGTCACAACCTCTGACAGGACACCATGATCAAGTTGTGGAATCTGGAAGTCAACCATAATATAACTAGTTAGGTAAAGTAATAGGTCGCTTCCACAGAAAAGCCATGCCACAGAGAGAGCACAGGTAGTAAGACGCCGACTCAAGTTCAAGAAACTAATCAGGCGCTGATTGTGCAGACTTCTTGCTCAAAGCATAAAAACGATCAACTTTTGAGCAGTGGCTCCAGTTCCTCAGCACCGAGACTTCACGCGGAAAAAAGGATGATAGCTGATAAAAATCTCACCTCAAAGTACCGGAGAGAGGCAGCCCGTTGACACAATATCAACACAGAAGCAGCTACAACAGGACATTAATGCGAAAATAAGGGTGAAAATGGTGTAATAACATAACCATCAAGTAATCAACAGAAAACTGTCAGCTCTCATCCTAAATGAAAAGCTATCCACCAGAAAGAGCCAGAGGACAAAGCCTTAAAAACAACACAGCGTGATGAAGAAGAAGCTAAAATGATGACGACACGCAGGAACTAAATGCACTGACATTCTTTAATGTGCATGTTCTCGTGACAAATAAACCCTTCACCCCACATAACCTTGAGCACTTTAAAGCTGTCGTTGGTCTGTTGTCGTCTAGATGACTGGTCACCACAGAGTAGTAACGTACGTGTTTTCACAACATTACTTACCACGAAATAAAGACATTATCTTTGTTTCTGAATCATAACTACCCTCATTTAATTTGAAATAGTTTATATACAGAGATGTAACTAATTATAACATTTTTTATTTTGTTGATAGCACAATTACATACATTTTCTTACATGACCGATTTCAACCGTATCATACACCGATCTTCAGGTCAGTGTGCAGCATTGTGGTCTTAGCATGGTTGTGGGTCATACATACCCACTACTGAAAATTCATGACCCTCAACGAAACGAAGACAACAATGCTGCACATTGATCTGAAGATGGCTGAATGATAGCGCTGAACCATAACATGTAGGAAAATTTGTTAACTGTGTTAGAAAGTAAATATAGCAATCATGAGTACCTCCACACGATTACAGCTTGGTGCTGCGTACTATAAGTACTTAGTATGGCTGAAAAGAAACTGCTTAGTTAAAAGATTTAAACTGGATTCTTGTGTATAGTTGTGGCTGGTTGAAACATGCACCAACCAAAATTTTATATGAGACTTTAGCATCATATCGCAGGAATAAAGATGTAATATGGTTACCAGCTGTTTCATTGTCACTATTTCCTAGTGTTGATATTTCACTGGTGCAAGATATGTTTAATATCTATTCTAATATTTTCCGTGAGTGTTTTTTCATCTCTGCGGCTTTCACTTCCACTAAAAAGAAAATTTTCATGATTCTACTCACGACAAGTAGGACAGGAAAAATTTCAGTCTGAAATAAATTTGTACTCAAGTGAGGGAAGACTCTCTGTTGCAGTTACCTAATTTGTTTTATTAATTAATTAATTTGACCGACTTACTAAATACTTACATGGCTTCGAAAGTTTCATAGGGAACTGTCATAATGTAGTTAAACAATAACATAGACATGTTATAAAAAATACTATTTTTAACTCGGTAGTTAGAAAGACATCTTTCGTTACTGTTGTATGACTCCACTGTAATCATTCGTCTACATGGAAACAGATTACCGTTATGTTACTAAAATGTCAAACAATAAACGGAGCAACTAGTATACCTGCACAGCTCAATAACACCAATAACTCTTATATCGTTATTAGCCAATTGTAAATATATTCCTGAAGTCATTATCTTGCTTTTCTGCAACTACTTTTTTCATGTGTTTCTAAGTGTTGAATGCTACGGACTTAATCTGAGAATTCTCTTAAGCTTATCTCAGTACTCCTTTTCCTAGAAGAAGAGGAAAAACATAATAAGACAAAAAGTCTTTTGTATATATGGGTCCACAGCCGCTGAAAATTTCTTGAAGAGAGTCCTGCATAGGCGGTTTTTAGTTTTGAAATAAACACTGTACTTCATGCTTTTTCGCTTTTAGCTAATTTCATCCCATTGGGTATTTTTAAGCCACCTCCAACATAGTGAAAAACTGTAATCACATATCTTAACTTCCACAAATTAATGAGCAGACAGAGCCATTTAATGGCTACTTGTGAACGTATTGGTAACGGCACAACTTTCACAGTCGTTAATTCCGTAACTAAAGTGATAAAATTCAGACCTTATTCCGGTCTTTGTCTCTGTGCCAGTATAAACTACACTAAATTCCTTAGTTCACATTTCAGATAAAACTACACATGACATGGTCGACGTCTAAAAGTCAAAATTTTGACTATAGTCCGATCCACGAGCGATGGCGGTTCGCGCATGTCGAGGCACGTACGGGGATTGCATTGTTGGCGATTCCAAGCGACAACAGCGTAAAAGGAATGCGCGTCCTTTCCAATTTAAGAAAGAGTATATCCTGCAAATTATGTATCTCTCTTGCTTATGCAGAATTTATCACTTACCGCAACCATCACCGATGACAACTCGTAACAAATGGAATAGAAATTCACTAAACAACTCGCTACGATCATCTTTAATGCTCGCATTAGCTACGTCATTCATAGCAAAGTGCTCAGAACACTTCCGACCACTCATTGCCTGTCGGAGAATGCATGACATAGATGCGCAGAAAAAGCCTAAACTTGACCGCCATCGTTCGTGACTACAGTGAAAAAAGCACGAAATAAAGATTATATCTCAAAAATTAAAAAAAGGCGGATAATGACTTCCCTCAAGTACAACAAAAGGATTCTCCACTGTTTAACTTTAATAAATTACGAAATGAATTTCAGTATATCTCAACGAACTATTTGTGCCTCACAGAAAACAGTTACACTGTTCTTCCACAACGACGGTATTTCAATTCTTTTACACAAATGTATTAAATTTTATACCATATTGAAGACAGTTCTCTTAAACAGAGACTTTGAGACACTCCAACTGACTTAAAATACCACGTTTGTGGCCAAATGCAAGTCGGTTTTTGATAATTATTTGTAAAGAATGTCAAGAATTCTTTGTTACTTCTACGAATTCCTGCTTTTCAGAAGTAATGTTTTTATATGCTTTTGTTATCACTCACCAGTCGACGAGAAGGAATATAGTCAGTGAGACGCATTACAGTCTCAGTATTAACTCGTTCGAGAATAAAATAAATAGACAAACGGCCAGACAAATGGTTCAAATGGTTCTGAGCACTATGGGACTTAACAGCTTAGGTCATCAGTCCCCTAGAACTTAGAACTACTTAAACCTAACCAACCTAAGGACATCACACACATCCATGCCCGAGGCAGGATTCGAACCTGCGTCGGTAGCAATCGCGCGGTTCCGGACTGCAGCGCCTAGAACCGCACGGCCACCGCGGCCGGCACGGCCAGACACTATCATCACGGAATGAAAGGGGAACGGCAGGCAACAAGAAAACCTCCAATTGAGCCAGTATACAGGAGAATGAGAATTGAAAAAATAATGCAGCAGGAATAGGTAACATTCCACCAGAAATTCTTAAATCATTGAGGGAACTGGCAACAAAACAATTATTCACGTTGGTGTGTAGAATGTATGAGTCTAAAGATATAGCATTTGACTTTTGGAAAAACATCACAATTCCAAAAATACCAAAAGCTGACAGTGCGAGAATTATCGCTCAATCAGCTTAATAGCTCACGTGTCCAAGTTTCTGACAAGAATAATGCGCAGAAGAATAGAAAAGAAAATTTTGGATGTATTAGATAACGATCAGCCGGAGTTTAGCAAAGGTAAAGGCACGAGAGAGGCAATTCTGATGTTGCAGTTTGTAATAGAAACAAGACTAAAGAAAAAAAAGAAATGTTCGTAGGATCAGTCGACCTGGAAAAAGCGTTCGACAGTGTCAGAGGGTGCAAGACGTTCGAAATTCTGAAAAAAATTCGCATAGGGTGTAGGGAAAGACGCGTAATGTACAACATGTTCAAGAGCCAACAATAAGAGTGGAAGACCAAGGACGATGTGCTCGGATTAAAAAGTGTGTAAGACAGGGTAGCAGTCTTTCGCCCCTACTATTCAATCTGTACATCGAAGAAACAATGAAGCAAGTAAAAGGGAGATTCAAGAGTTGAATTAAACATCAAGGTGGAAAAATATCAATGATAGACTGATGACATTGCTATCCTCAGAGAAAGTGAGGAGGAATTACAGGATCTAATGAGCTCAGAATATGGACAGAGATCAAATCGAAGAAAGACGAAAGTAATGGGAAGTAGCAAAAATGAGAACCCGAGAAACTTAAAAACAGGACTGATGGTCAACGAAGTTGATGAAGTTAAGGAAATCTGCTACCTGGACAGCAAAACAAACAGTAACGGACGGAGCAAGGAGGACATCAAGATCAGATTAGCACTGACAAAAAAGGGCATTCCTGATCAAGAGAAGTCTACTAGTATCAAACATAGGCTTTGAGGAAGAAATTTCGTAGAATGTACGTTTGAAGCACAGCATTGAATGGTAGTGAAACATGGACTGTGGGAAAACAGGAACATAATTGAATCGAAGCATTTGAGATGTAGAGCTACAGATGAATGTACGAAATTAGATGGACTGATAAGATACGCAATGACGAAGTTCTGCACAGAATCGGCGAGGAAAGAAGTATATGGAAAACACTGACGAGAAGAAGGGACAGGATGCTAGGACATCTGTTAAGCCGTGAGGTAATAACTTCCTTGGTACCAGAGGGAGCTGTGGAGGGTGAAAAGTGTATAGGAAAACAGCAAATAATTGAGGACGTAGGTTGCAAGTGCTACTCTGAGATGAAGAGGTTGGCACAGAGAGGAAGTCGTGGCTGGCCTCATAAAACCAGTTAGAAGACGGCTGACTCAGATATAGGAGAGCTGTAAGAGTTGTGAGTACTTTTGAGCGAGCTTCTTAAGCCGCATTTGCAAAGAGAATGTACTAAGAAGACTGCTGCTTTCTTCGAAACACCTCTCAAAGATCACAGAATCTCGTATTTCTTGCTTTAAGAAACGTAAGAGTTGCTTTGTTCTATAAGGTCTCCAGTGAAAGTCGGTTCCACAACTATTGTCACGCCTTTTTGATGTTTCTCCGTTAACATTTATACGATCGATTTTTTTCTTTATCGGAGAACGATCAAGGCCCAGATATCGCCTGGTAGTTGTAAGATTGATGTTTTATACTTTCCTGTGGCTGAATGTCTACTTAATGATAATACTGTAAGAGAAATTACCTCGTCTCGTACAGGTGCCAGCAAAGTTGTTCAGGCTCATATTATATAGTCCTTCCACTGAACATTACAAGCACCCATGTCCTCGACTACTTGTTGGATAACCGGTATTCTCATTCAGTTTCTGCCTCTATGGCTCTCTGTAGTACCACCTAAGTTATTCGCTGAAGTGTCAACACGTGTCCTACAACTCTCTTCATTCTGTAACACCACACCTCAAAACTTCGGTTCTCGTTTTTGATTTTCTCACTGTCTATAATTCACCACCATACAATGCTGTGCTCTAGACGTACATACGCAGAAATTTCTTCCTCAAATTAAGGCCTATGGTTGATACTAGCAGACTTCTTGCAAAGAGAAATGACCTTATTGCCTGTACTGCTTGCTTCGGCGGCCTACGTTAATTTGCTTTCAAGATAGCAGAATTGCTTCACTACTACGCAGAATTGCTTCACTACTACGTGGTCAGTAAGCTTGTCGTCAATCTTATTACTACTACTCTGCCTTACTATCGTCTACCTCCGGTTTACTCTCGACCCATATTAAATACTACCCATATTACATACTCATTAGACTGTTCAATCCAAACACGTTCTGCACTTGTTCTTCAAATCGACTGAGGATAGCACGGTCTTTAGCGAAACTAGTCATTGATATCCTGCCATCTCTGATTCTTTAACCCTTTCCTTTCGCATTTAGTCCCAGCTGCCACCTGCCGTGTGTGCATAATTTTTAAGTGGGGCGTATATACACCACTGTAACAGTCTAGCTTTATTACTGAGAAAAAAATTAACCTGCAAAATGCAGTATTATGGTTTTTTAAATCTTAAAAGAGAAATACTTTTTTTCAAAAAGATACTTCATCAGGAGAAAAAAATACGTAAGTTATTACATTAGTAAAACTTCGAAGTTTGGCATCCTTCGAAACGAAAATTCAAACATAAACATGCATTACATTTTATGCAAATGTATCTAGTGTCACTTCGTTTGTCGTGTTTTGCGCATATAATACACCTTCTCCGGGGGGGGGGGGGGGGGGGGGGTCCCCTCCTTGATGTTCCTGGAACTAGCGAGAGCGAGATAAGGTGACACTCAATCAGGCATAAAGCGTAATCACCATAAGTGGATCTCCTTCCAAGACGGCCGTCTGTTTGCGATTTGTGATGAATCTCTAGGATCTTTTTGGTTGGAGTTTTATATGCAACATGCCCGTTCAACAGAGACAGATCCGCCAAATGAAAAAAAATACTTTTTTATACCATCATACAGTTCTTCGTACACATTCCACAGAACTTAACATCATGTCATTAATGTGCAGCTTACGATGCAAGATTTCTTTTTGCTCACATTTGTATTTCTATCAACTTTGTCAATAGCTATAATTTCGCTTTTATGAAGAGTTGAAAGCGTCCTGACTTCCCGCTCGTCCTGACACTCGAGAGCAGGTAGTTTATTTATTGACATAAACTCTATATCATGAATTTCAAGTCTTTTTGATAAAGCAGTCGCACCTTTACGGTTCTTCCATACAGTTCCACAATCATTGGTCAGTGTGTCTTGCTTAAAAGAAAATAATGCCACCGCAGTGTACTACTTGTCAACATACAGCTGCAACGTAACACGCCCACCGATGGTACTGATAAAATTCTGTCGGGTAGGATGTTTACAGTGCTTATCGTGTCCCAATGCTTCTGCAAGTAATGCTTTGTAGTACTGGTTTACAAAACTCGTGAGCTCCTCGAAATTACACGCTCCTGCGAATTACTGCTGGGATATTAATAATAATTTGAGGGTGGGTTTAACTTACCCATAAAATTTGAAGGCAACAGATAACACAATCTTTATAACCACTACAGGAAGCAGGCACCTTTAATTATTTTTATTTGTTGACCCAGCGTGTAGTGTATGACCTTTATTTAGCAAGGTAGCGTCCCAGCAAAGTAAGAAGAGTGTTTCCGGTATTCCAACATTTAAACCAAAATCAGTTTTTTACGTCCGTTGCTGTGCCCACATAAATAATAAAGTCAAGAACATATCCAGTTTCATGAATAAACTACACAAAAACTTTACGCCAAATCTATAGCGTTTGGATGGAATGACAAGTTTAAAGAGGGCACGACCATCGTAGAGAAGTAAACATTCATCAAAGCACAGATTTTAAAAGGATGAAAAGCAGCTGGATACGCTTTTCTTAAATGATCTACAATTCGCCTCATTCTCCATATTTTGTCATCTCCAAGGTCCTCATTATTATCAATAAAATAACAGAAGGTATCTATCTCTAGGCTTTTTTGCGCAAACATAGGAGTAGACAGTAACGGATTGATGGTCCAGTAACTGTTTATATCATTTTTTCATCATCAGAAAATTTACGACAAGGAAACAGTATATTTCATCACTGTTTCTGTTTTTGTAGCGTCACAGTCTTGATTTTTCACTAGCGAAGTAGCAAAGGTGCTCGTAATCTAAATTACGTTGCTCAGTTGTGTAGTTTACAATTTCCAGGCTAAAAAAATTTGGAAGCAGTCATATACCGTAGATTAATCATCTAAATCGACGATTATGCAACCAGAATGATTGTTATCGAAATTATGCACTTTGGGGTCCAAATCAAAGACTTTCCACCTAAAATCATCTGTTATGTGTCTTTTAGCAGATAACCCACATATTACACGTGTCATTATCCGTGCGAGTGCAGCTAGTACGGGCTTCTCATTTGTGGTGTGTCTCTCTCTGTAACCATGCAGCGCGAGGAAGCTAGTGCATTAAGACGTAGAACTGAAACCAATGTTTAGACATTGAAGAAACGGGAAGGTCTAAAAAGCCAATATGGAGAACATTTCTGTTGGTTGTAGACGAAAACAGTGCCTCTACTGGGTACATATCGTGCATAAACTGCTCCACATTATTGTGTTTCCAGTCGGGAACCACTCATTTAAAGAAACACAGTTGCAAGAAACCTCACAAAGATACAGCTCCTTCAGATAACCCGGCAGTAATAAAAAATAGTAGTACAGCAAAGTGTGTTGCAATGTGTGCTAAAGGTATGAGACCTTTCAATGCTGTTTCCGGTGAAGGTTTCAGAGAACTAGGCCAAGAATTAATACATCTAGGTGTGCATTATGGAGAAGTTAACATGGCAGATGTCATGCCACATCCCTCTACTATAAGCAGACATGTCAAAGAACAAGCTGATGCAATACTAAACAGCATAATGCCTTCTGTTATTGCGGAAGTTATTAATAAAACATGTGCTGCGACAGATAATATGTGTGGACTGATTCGCATAATCAGGTGCACTACTCGACGCTTACAACACATTACATTAACATAGATTGGTCTCTTGTGAACAATGTTTTATTTACAACAAAATTCCCAGACGTTAAGAAGACGGGAGTAAATATTATGAAAGAAATTGAAGAGATGATGGCTGATTGGGACATTTCGCCGGACATGTTGCACAGTTTTGTCTTTGTCTCCGACCAGGGTGCCAATGTAATATAGTTTCACAAGCTGCGACATCGTCGCGAGAAAACACAGTGACCCGTATATGTCATAAGTTTCCTTTAATTTCCGTCTATGGTCACAATTTTTTTCTGTTTAACAGATTACCGGTTTCGGTCTTTAATGACCATCATCAGATCTGTCTCATAAAATCAAAGTCCTAATGCGCTGCAGCCATAGTGGCATAGTCAACTATTAAATGCGGAATCAGTACCAGCATCGTCAAATACATAAAAATCACATCACATGCACATGACTATGCCACTATGGCTGCAGTGCATTAGGACTTTGATTTTATGAGACAGATCTGATGATGGTCATTAAGACCGAAACCGGTAATCTGTTAAACAGAAAAAAATTGTGACCATATACGGAAATTAAAGGAAACTTAATGTAATGTAGGCTTTGGAAAATCACGAAAGGATTCCTTGTGCTGCTCATTGTATAAACACAGCACTTAGCCATACTTTCGATGAAGATAACTTCTTGTTAAATCATGCCCCGAACATCGCTTCAACAATAAATACTGCAAAATGCATTGTAAGGTACATTAAAAAAAGTGGCTTCTGCTCGTCTTTGAAATCATCGTTGAAACAAGAGGTCTGCACACGCTGGAACAGCTTGTACACTACGCTGGAATCCTTACACACTTAGTTCAACGAAGTTGCTGCTTTGCTGACAGAAAAGGATTTCGCTTACAGATTGCAAGGATATGATAATGAGCTTGCAGGAAAAATTGTGCATTTTCTGAGACCATTTAAAGAGGTCACAGATGAATTAGAAGGCGTAAAAGAACCAACAGTCCAGTTAGTTCTTCTTTGGTTACACAAACTACAACAAATTTGCAGTGTCAATGACACTGACTGTCAGGTGAGTAATTACTGCAGTTAAAAGCACTGTTTCATTATGATACGCGATAGATTTATAATTAACTAGCGTAATTGATGTGTACTAATAGATACGTATTTTTTAACAGGAGGTACAAAGGATTAAAAATCGATCCTTGACTTTCGTTTGTGAGAAGATTGTGATCACTTCCAGACATAAAATTGCTATGTTTCTTTCCGTGATCTTAATATGCTTGAAATAAATGAAAAGCAGGAAATTGTTAACAATGTGCGACAAATGTGTGCTACTTACGCAGATACAACTTGCAATCATTAACATAATCGTTTTTGTATAGTTAGTGGATAGTGTATTATAGAGAAATGGGAATGTTATAATTCGTATAATATTTCATTAACGTAAAATACCTCGTTTTTACGGGTAATTTTCAATGATTTCCACATCAGTTCTGTATTACTTGTCTCTTTTGTTTATTATCATAGATCCTTCAAGTACTGTGTCATCACCACGCAGAAAGAGAGATCGTTTCAAGGAATGGAGGAACAACAGATCATCCGCAGCAGATGAAGTTGATCTCTACATTTTAATGCACCCCAGAGATGATGATGACATCTTAAAGTGGTGGAGCAGCCATGAAGCAGATCTGTCAGGACTGGCTGCAGTTGCAAGACGTTTTTTATTTATCCCAGCAACAGGCGCAAAGTGCTTTATGAATTTAGCTGTATCACGTACCCGTTCTTGGAAACTTTACGTTTGTATTAAAAGAGAGAGAGAGACAGAGATAAATAAATTGTGTGTGTGTGTGTGTGTGTGTGTGTGTGTGTGTGGGAGAGAGAGAGAAAGAGAGACAGAGAGAGAGACAGACAGACAGACAGAGAGGCGTTGGATTTGTACAGTACAGTAGAGTGCAGTGAGCCGGGGCGAGGCAAGATGAGACGTCAGCGGTGACCGGTCGTGCTCGGTTATCCGCGTGTCCGGAATCCAGACAACAGACATGGGGCGAGTACGTGACCGAGCCGAGTCGTGTGGGGCCGGACACGAGCGGCTCGGTCCCCCCGTCAGCATGCGAACCGCGACCGGTCAAACATTGAGCGTTGCAGCACTCTAGTATCCACACCATTGTAGCAGGAAACCGCTGTAAATATTTTTCCTAGCAAATCGTATTTATACGCCTGGAGCATTGAAATGTTAGCGTGTATATACGCCTGGAGCAGTGAAGGGGTTAATCCCACTATTGAAAGTTTCTTATATTTCCGTCATTGCTTCTTTGATTCATAGATTGAACAGTAGGGGCCAAAAACTGCATTCCTGACTTGTACCCTTTTTAATCCAAGAACTTCTTTCTTCGTCTTCCATTGTTATTGATTTATTAACTATGATATCTAGTCGTGCAAGAGGTATGCGCTTATTTTGAATTCAAACGTTTAAACAATGCTGATATGAACTCTACAGCATTGTTTCAATGTTTAAAACTATTATTGGTTCCTCTTGGTTTCTATACACTGATGAGTCAGAACATTATGGCCACCTACCTAATAGCTTGTTTGTCCGTCTTTGGAACGAAATACGCTATGTGATCAAAAGTATCCGGACACCTGGATGAAAATTACTTACAAGTTCGTGGCGCCCTCCATCGGTAATGCTGGAATTCAATATATGATATAGATGTCTGCCTATTACACATTACGACCCTCCTCAACTGTCAGCGGTCTCTGTCGGTCGACAGATGAGGTCGGCCTGCACACGTTTGTGCTGTACGTCTCCCTTCACGTTTGCGCTTTTCACTATCACGTCAGAAACAGTGCACCTATGAATGTTTAGGAGTGTGGAAATCTCGCGTACAAACGTATGAACAAGTGACACCTAATCACCTGACCACGTTCGAAGTCTGTGAGTTCCGCGGAGCGCACCATTCTGCTCTCTCACGACGTCTAATGACTACTGAGGTCGCTGATATGGAGTACCTGGCAGTAGGTGGCAGTACAATGTACCTAATATGGATAACTTATGTTTATAGAGGTGTCCGGATACTTTTGATCACATAGTGTACGTCACTGATACTGCGTATCGGTGATCCGACAGTTTTTTAGTAGGTTTTTGGAGGTATGCGGCATTAGATGTCTACGAACAGGTCATGCAATTTGTCTAAATAACAGACTGTTCATTTGCATACGTTGTGATGGCGCCCTGTAGCGACCCACATGGTTTCCATAGCATTTACACCAGGAGAATTTGAGTTCAATAGACCATTGTAGAACGTTTCTGGTTCCGAGACACGGAAAACTATATTGCTGGAAGATGACATCACCGTCGTGGAAGATACTAAGCCTGAAGGGATGCAAGTGGTTCGCAACCGTGGTCATGTCTTCGATTAATACCAAGTTCCCAAGCAAGAATGTCACGTTTCGCGCAGCAGTTCACCTAGATGACGGCGGTCGTGTAGACGACCATCAGCCTAGTGTAGCAAAAATGTGACTCACCTGAAGAGCCGACACGTTTCCATTGATCGATGGTGGAATGCCGATGGTCCTCTGTCCACTGCAATCGTATTTGGCGATGTCATTGAGTCAGCATGTGAACACGTAAGGGTGGTCTGCTGCGGAGCTCCGTGTTCAACAATGCACAATTAACGGTGTGCTCCGAAACACTTGTGCGTGCACCGTCATTGTCTTCGTTCGCCAAAGATGCCACAAATCACCATCTGTCTGCCTCTTTCCATAGATGCACACGACAGTAGCACGTGAACATTCGACCAGCTTCGCCGCTTTTGGGACACTCGTTCACAGCCTCTGCGCAATAACAATCTGACCTTTGTCAAAGTCGCTTATCTGAATGAATCTCCACATTTGCAGCCCATTTCTTCGCTAGAGTGATCCCCGTCCGTGTCTGCTCCGCTTACATGCTTTTGCTACCGGGTCACGTGCACGAAACGCCACCAGGCGGCACCCAACACTCGGTCGGCACTGGTTATAATGTTTTGACTTGTCAGTGACATATCGTGTATTACCTGTCATTCATCATAGCTTGCCATTCTTTCCAAAGATTCTCTCAAGCTTCAGTCTACTCTTCATCGTTACTAATTTTTCTCCTAAGTACGCCTTACAATCCATCATTCGATTTCAGAATCAGTAATGTAATCTAGCAGGAATCTTTTCGTATGCCCGGGCTTTTCCAGGTTCCTCTTGTGACTTTCGAACGGCGCATTCTCTATTCTCTGTCACCAGCTGAAATTTATTAGTCTTTCTCCTCTCTCATTCCTAATACCAAGCTCCTGTTCTCCCGTCACTCTATCTGCTATTCCTTCCCTTAGTACCGCAATCTAGTCTTCTATGATTATTAGATTGTTAACGCCCTATACATATTGAATTCGTTCAATATTTTTATATACTTTTTCCGCCTCTTCATCTTCTCCATATGATGTCGGTATGTATACCTGTTGTTGTTAGCACTTATTACCTATCGATTCTGATCAGAATAACCTTATCACTGAAATGTTCACAATTTATTACTCTCTGCCCTATTCTCCTACCTATTCCTAAAAAATCCTACTCCCCTTGCTCTATTTTTCGGCTGCTGATGATATTCATCTGACGAGAAGTCCTTATGCAAATGAGCGGTGCAATAATTTTTGTAAAAACATTAACGGACAGATCGAAAGGTATGATTTCAGAATTCGTGTTTGCTATCTGACAGCATTTTCACAATAGTACAGCAAGCTGGAGGTTTCAACAAGGCTGCCATTGCTAGCGTCTTTCAGACGTGACGGTTGAGCCGGCCAGGGTGGACGAGCGGTTCTAGGCACTACAGTCTGGAACCGCGCGACCGCTACGGTCTCAGGTTCGAATCCTGCCTCGGGCATGGATGTGTGTGATGTCCTTAGGTTAGTTAGGTTTAAGTAGTTCTTAGTTCTAGGGGACTGATGACCACAGCAGTTAAGTCCCATAGTGCTCAGAGCCATTTGAACCATTTGATTTTGAACGTGACGGTTGAAACACAGCAGAGGGCGGCTGACATTTCGACTAAATTAATTCCATGGTGCGTGTAGAAGCGTTGCTTAAAAAGCAAACATACAATGACATGGACAATCCTAAAAATGAACTCTTTTTTGTGAAATTTCCATATCCACAGTTACAGGAACAACGGATCTAAAGTCACATTAGCGAAACTGCAGCACCATAAAAAAATCTTCAGATTTAAGAGTTGAACACCCTGTCCTAGCAATTAGAGTCGTTAGTTTAATATTAAGGCCGCTAGTTAAGTCCATGACAGTGCTAATATACGGAAAAATAGCTCACGATATGTCAATGGCCTTCTAATCAAAAGACGCAAGATTGGTAAAAGGCTTAACTATAATCTCGGCCAGAAGATGATAATCTTTCGTGAAACTCAGAGCAGCGATCAACTGCACAGGCACACATCTGGCAATAAGAAACTACTGCATTGAAGACGAAGTGTTTTGTATCTGACATTAAATCTTTTTATCTCTTCGCGTAATATCCTTTTGCAAAAAACTGCGAGGTGAAATGATATTCCAGTTGATGATTCAGGCAGGGTTACATCGAAGGAATGAAGTCTAAAAATTGAATACTAGGAAACTGGAAATTGTGAAAAGGGTTATAGGTAGACTGGAAAAGAATGTAATAGACAGTAATTAAGTGGAGCAGAAAATGAAAAAAAAGCTTCCTCGTCGCAAAATTGAGTTTATTGCTTCTGGAATTCAGCAGCAAGATTAAACAGTTTATTGTGGAGCTACTCACGAAGAAAATAAGAACTAATCTGGTGCTAAACAATAATCATATATAATCAATAATTGATCTGCTAAACCTTTGCAGTTGCAGATATGGATCTGGATCGCAGTCAAATAACCGTGGCCTGATATTCAAGCGAATAAATAAAACGTGACACGAGGCGTGCCTTGCTGGGAAATAGGATATTTACAAATTAATAAATAATGGGATTGTTTCTATGGAGTAGTGAGGTACAAACTGAGCGCATGTACCACAGATAGTCTACCGGGAGAAAAGTGGAATAAATAACTAGTAATTAAGGCTATAGAATGGACTATGGGTCCAAAAAACCAGTGAGAGCTACCGAAATACTACAGATTGTCAATGTAAGAAGAATCTGTAAGAATACAAAGGGGAAGCCAGCAGCACAAGTTTCTCGTAATAAAGTTAGCACGAGTAAAGGATAAAAAATAAATTATCAGAAGTATAATGTCAAGACATTGCAAAACAAAAGGTTGTTGGTAGATATACTTCAACATAGAGGAAGAAAAAAGTGATTACGAGCAAGAATAAACAATGTCTTACCGATCGAACCAACGGTAAACTGAAAATCACTGTTAAACCCAGAACATAAATCAGTGAGCGAAGGAATTCACTGGAAGACGACACGTTAAATAAGAACTGTTCAGAAGAACTCAGAAAAATAGAAACTGATCTACGGTAGGAAGAAATAGAATACATAGAACAAGCCTAAATAAAAGTGTAAGAGTTGAGATTAAAAAGATTAAGTCCAATCATTGATAAGACGATAGAGAAAAAACGGAGTATGATAGTCTCTATGCTTGTCTGGCACATAGCTATGGTAATTGCTAGTAGGCAGGAGTGATATGGTCGAAATAGGGAACGTCTTCAAGAGTAATATCACCATGATCAAACATGAGGGGTGTTAGAGACTCTACGAATTTCTTTTTAAGACCGAGAGAAAATAATTTTTTTGTGAATGAAACGAAGCTAACACCTTCTTCCAGTTATTGGTTCAGCACAGTCTAAGTGATGGTCCAGAATTATGTCCAGGTTCTTTGCAGACGAAGAACAAGTTATTTCTGAACCTTTTAGGATTACGGGTAAAATAGAACCAATGAAGTAATGAGTAATAAATTTTTGTGAATGACTAATATACTTGCATTTTAGATGACTTAAGATTGGAAACTAGATTCTGCGCCCACTCTGATACGGAAAGTACATCAGCAAGTACATCATGAATAGTTGTACACAGGTTTGTTGGTCATGCAGCTGGTTGTAACTGAAGATCGTCGATGTATAAGAGACACTTGCAATGGAAGAGAATAGTCGATACAGCATTAATATGCAATGAGGAAGGTATTGGAGCCAACATTGATGTTTGCAGGACTCCTGATACAACCATCCTCCATTGTGACCATTTTGTTTCGATCATTACATACTGTTGGGACGATGTAAGACATGAATTAAACCACCGAACATCACTTAAAGAAGATTTTAGCAAGCATAATGTCAAAGTCTACGGTGTCGAAAGTTTTGATGAACTCCAAGGAGCACATAATAAAAAAATGGTTCAAATGGCTCTGAGCACTATGGGACTCAACTGCTGTGGTCATAAGTCCCCTAGAACTTAGAACTACTGAAACCTAACTAACCTAAGGACAGCACACAACACACAGCCATCACGAGGCAGAGAAAATCCCTGACCCCGCCGGGAATCGAACCCGGGAACCCGGGCGTGGGAAGCGAGAACGCTACCGCACGACCACGAGATGCGGGCGAGCACATAATAATTACCCCTTATTTGTTCATAGCTTGTGTCATTTCGTCAATCATTTCTGCGATTTTTAAGGAAATCTACAGTTTTGGTCTGAAAGGTTTCTGGAGGTTAAATAAGCTGATAGTGAACTATGTACTTTAAAACATCATATAATGCTCGCAGAATGTCGGATTCTATGGCAAATTCCTTCTTGGGTAACTGTTCTATGGTTTCTTGCTTCCATGCTGTTGGCGAGATGCGGGAAGTCAGAGAATGATTAAAAATATCAGTTATTTCTAGCAGTAGTGGATCAGCGAGGAAATTTACCGTATGTATTGTAATATCATTGTGCCGTACAGATGCCGAAAGAACCCGTGCGATTTCTTGACCGCTTTATAGATTAACAGCAGCAGAAAAAGTTTTTCGTTTGTATCAACCACTGATTCTTTAAGGGAATCGACGGTTTGTGTCCTTGTGCGTTGGTCAAGTAACGATGTCGTTCTGTGAAAACGTTGATTTAGTTCCACAGTAGGTTCTCTTGTAGATTTGAGTTTGCTTGTTCCTAGACTTCGCAGATTTTACGGAGGATGGTGCGACTGTGAAAGTCCTCGGTTAACGATTGAGAATACCTGAGTTTTATATTTCTCCCTGACTCAGTTGCGTAATTGCTTGTAAGAGAGATGATTATGAGAGACCAGTTATCGTTTATAAGTCCTCTGTACTGCATCTCTAATGCATCCAAGGCGTTTAAGGTGAGCTGCTATCAATGGTGTAGGTTTCCTCCTTACCATCACAATTTCTAGAGGAACGTTTTTATCTTACAAATGACTGAGTCTCCCCGTGAAATTTGACACTTTAGGGAGCTGGGAGTAAACTCTTCTTCAAGTTGTGCCCACAGATTTTACAAGCGGCATTCTGATGTGCAATTAGCAGGAAGCTGATAAAAACCTCCCAGAGCGTGACGAATTGCCGCGTCGGTAACAGCCGGGTTCACTCGCCTTGCGACACGCTTCGCCGTGCGCCGCCGCGCCGCTTTCACGCCCGTCCCGTTGCTTCTTCAACTACGGAGCCGCTGCTCTCTTTGCTTTCCAGAAAGTGCTCAAGAAACCAGGCCGCTCTCCCAGCTTGGTGCCTTCTGCCATGTGGAGTGTCTGCGGATTCGAAAGACAACTGTTTTGGAGATGCGAAAAACTTGTAAGCCATCTGTTCTATCGCCTGTAGTTCTGAGGACATGAAAGTATCTATTCAGAAACATTCCCTGATCGAAATTGTCTTCAGTGGAAGAAATGTTTGTAACCGAATCTGACCAAATTTCTAAAAAAAAATAGGCAAGTGCAAACAGGATTTGCGTACTGAGGGTTCCGTGCAAACTTAATTACGTATACAGACAGTTTATGTATCCTGGGAAGCGAGAATCTTGACGGTTTTTGTCTGTTATCGATATCGATACTGGCAGGATATTGGTCCTGGGAATTCCAAGACCCTACAAAGATCTCTGCAGTGGTTCGTTAGACAATTCCAGACATAGAAAAAGAAGCGAGCAGGGACTTCAATTTATATATGTCGAAAGAGAGGATTTAATAAAACATTTCTTATTTTCTTACTAAAACATGATGACAACTTACATTTTGTGTTTGCGTGCAGTAACGATCGTCTATTATGCTTGTACGTTCAACTCACGGCAAGTGGAAAGTGGAAGAGAAGGAGAGAGATGCGAGATGGATTTTCGTATGTATGATAAATCCCTTTCCTTGAAAATTTCCCTGCTTCATACCTGCTCTGTATTACCACAGACGTGTCACCGATCTCATTGCCGAGCGAGGGAGCCGCGCGGCTGTCCCCGTCCGAGGTTCGAGTCCTCCCTCGGACATGGGTGTGTGTGTTGTCCTTAGCCTAAGTTAGTTTAAGTTAGATTAAGTAGTGTGTAAGCCTAGGGACCGATGACCTTAGCAGATCGGTCCCATAGGAACGCACCACAATTTTCCAAAATTTACGTATCTCATTTGTGCGAGGTGCCTAGTTGCTTCCAGCGCCCTGTGTAGAATGTGTGAGTTCTGAATAATGTTCACCAACCTGCAGTCTTCTATAGTTCTTGCCCTCTGCGCGGAAAACAGCACATAGGTCGTGAATTCGTATCTTGAGGCTGTAATAAACTCTTAACGAGGATCGGGTATTGTATGAAAAATTAAAGTTTCAATTAGTTTGTTTATACCTGATGCTAATCACTTTTAATTGCCAGAATATGAGAAACTGTACAGTGATATTCCACTTTATGAATCACAAATTATTTCCATTTTTTCACACTTACATAGAAAATAAATAAAATAATGAACTGCGTATTTGCGTAATTACTATCAAACTGTTCTCAGTTACATGTCCAAATAATTAGAGATTACTAATTAAGTTATTAACTGATGCCGACCAGGGCAGACTACATGTCTGTTCTCCGAGGCTGCTGACCCAGCTCTGATCTTACAGCCGAACCACTTCGCCCGTCACCCAAGTTAAGCTCGATCCGAAGATCTCCGAAGTGCTTCGTCTGCCGTTGGGTTTAGCAGCTGTTTATTATTCTACTCGAAATTAACACTATTTAAATAATGGAAAGATAGCCTGGTATTGAGAGGTGCTTTTATGTGAAAGGCGAGTGAATACACTGTTTATTTTTTCTCATATTAATAACATAAGTTTGGCGCTCTAATTCCGAACGGCTGGCCGCTGTGGTCGAGCGGTTCAAGGCGCTTCAGCCCGGAACCGCGCGACTGGTACGGTCGCAGGTTCGAATCCTGCCTCGGGCATGGATGTGTGTGACGTCCTTAGGTTAGTTAGGTTTAAGTGTTTCTAAGTCTAGGGATCTGATGACCTCAGATGTTAAGTCCCATAGTGCTCAGAGCCATTTGAATTCCGAACGCAGCAGCCAAACACGGAGAAGCACAACAATTTAGGCGGTCTCTCTCACTATACTCGTACTCAATAAACGATCTGTAACCTGTATCTTACACAACATTACGCCATCTTCCCACTGCTTCCTTCTCAACTGCTCTAATCAGAGTTTCTTGTCGTTGAATACGACGACTGTAAAGCCAGAAGTTTTACAAACTGGCAGAAGATATTTTGTATGTGACTTAAACACAGTTAAACAAGTTTCATATTTTTTTACTTTATTTGTACTCTGAAACCTTGCTTATTCCCAAAGTTCATGATTTTAGGTCAACGGGAAGTATGCTATAGATTTTGACGAGTGAGTTTGCAAGTATCAAATTATGTGACATAAATGACCGAATCTTTTGACTGCAGTAACTTACAAGCTTAAATTAGTGATGTGAATTTTAATTTGATACGTCAACCGATTCGTTAATAAACGGAGACTTGAAATACGGTCAGACAGACAGGAGGTATGGACAGACAACAAATCGGTCCTATAAGAGCTCCATTTTTACAGGGTGAGCCACGGAACCACATGAAAAGCAATGCATTTAGTAATAGTTACTTCTTACTTTGAGCAACGAAAAGACGACTTGACGTAAATGAATATTTAGGTGAATTTTACATCTCAATTACACTGAAGCGCCAAAGAAACTGGTATAGGCATGAGTATTCACCAGATATGTAAACTGGCAGAATACGGTCCTGCGATCGGCAACGGCTATCAAGTGTCTGGCGCAGTTGTGGGATCGGTTACTGCTGCTAAAATGGCAGATTATCAAGATTTAAGTGAGTTTGAACGTAGTGTTATAGTCGGCGCACGAGCGATGGGACACAGCGTCTCAGAGGTAGCAATGAAGTGGGTATTTTCCTATACACCATTTCACGAGCGTACCGTGAATATCAGGAATCCGGTAAAGCATTAAATCTCCGACATCGGTGAGGCTGGAAAAATATCCTGGAAGCACGGGACCAACGACGACTCAAAAGAATCGTTCAACTGACAGAAACGCAACCCTTCCGCAAATTGCTGCGGATTTTAGTGCTGGGCCATCAATAAGTGCCAGCGTGCGAATCATTCAACGAAACATCATCGATATGGGCTTTCTGACCCGAAATCCCACTCGTGTATCCTTGATGACTGCAAGACACAAAGCTTTACGCCTCGCCCGGGCCAGTCAACACCGACATTTGACTGTTGATGACTGGAAACATGTTGCCTGGTCGGATGTCTCGTTTCAAAATGTATCGGGCGGAAGGAGGTGTACAAGTATGGAGACAATCTCATGAATCCATGAACCCTTCATGTCAGCAGGGAACTGTTGAACGTGGTGGAGGCTCTGCAATGGTGTGGGGCGTGTGCAGTTGGGACCCCTGATACGACTCTGACAGGTGACACATACGTAAGCATCCTGTCTGATCACCTGTAGCCATTCAATCTTCGTACATCCATATTTAAATTGGTATAATTTTTATTAAAAATGAAACTCCTCCAGCTGTACTTAAGATTTCGTATTTATTTGGTTACTAAAAACTTAGAGCACTTGCCCGCGAAAGGCAAAGGTCCCGAGTTCGAGTCTCGGTCGGGCACACAGTTTTAATCTGCCAGCAAGTTTCATATCAGCGCACACTCCGCTGCAGAGTGAAAATCTCATTCTGGAAACATCCCCCAGGCTGTGGCTAAGCCATGTCTCCGCAGTATCCTTTCTTTCAGGAGTGCTAGTTCTGCAAATTTCGCAGGAGAGCTTCTGTAAAGTTTGGAAGGTAGGAGACGAGATACTGGCAGAAGTAAAGCTGTGAGGACCGGGCGTGAGTCGTGCTTCGGTAGCTCAGATGGTAGAGCACTTGCCCGCGAAAGGCAAAGGTCCCGAGTTCGAGTCTCGGTCGGGCACACAGTTTTAATCTGCCAGGAAGTTTCATATCAGCGCACACTCCGCTGCAGAGTGAAAATCTCATTCTATTTGGTTACTAGTTTCGACGTTGGGTCAACGCCATCTTCAGGCCGATGAATTCCGACGGACTTGGGCAATTCCAGCAGGACAATGCGACAGGCCACACGTCCAGAATTTCTACAGAGTAGCTCCATGAACACTCTTCCAAGTTTAAACACTTCCGTTGGACACCAGACTCCCCAGACATGAACATTAATGAGCACATCTGGGATGCCTTGCAACGTGCTGTTCAGAACACCCCTCGTACTCTTTCGGATTTGTGGTCAGCTCTGGAGGACTTATGGTGTCGCTTCCCTCCAGCACTACTTCAGATACTAGTCGAGTCCGTGCCATATCGTGATGCGGGACTTCTGCGGGCTCGCGGGAGCCCTACACGATATTAGGCAGATGTATCTGGTTCTTTGTCTCTTCAGTGTATTACTTGAAAGTTCATAGTCTGATTTCGAGACGGTGCTCATTACCCAACTTGTAGACGAGTTTTGCCAATGAGCATACTTGGCTCAGTCAGATAACCTTTTTTCTACCTGGAAACTTGAAACACATATTCTGGAAGACAATCACTTCTAACGTGATACGATAAGCATGCCGAACTCACCGAATCTCCACGCTCTCACTTACTTTCTGACCTGTGAGGGACGAAAAGCACAGAAAAAGCGTTCTGCTGACTGCAGTTTTTAAAAATGTGAATACTGATTGCAATAGCGGCTCACTTTCACAAGCATTCCTGCTGAAGGGAGAGAGCACATAAAAGGTAGAAAATGTAGTTAGCTGCATGTTGCAATAAACACACAGTACCACGAAAGTCACAGAGTCCTTGAATAAGAACTTTATCACTATTACGGGAATATGGAGTAAATCCACAGAGAAACTCTTTAAGTTAAACTAGTTATAACTTCTTCTCAAAACATGATCATTGATACAAGAATGAATAAAATTGTCCATATGCGAAAAACGTGGCATGCTGTGTCACCACAAAAGAAAGAACTGAACAACAAGCAATTCTGTACGCACTGGAGAATGCCGATACATTTAACAAAACGAGATTGTCATGAAGTTCCCCAGCTTGTTATTCCGATATGTCAATGAAAGACCGATTCTTTACCAGGTGCCTGGAAAGTAACCTCCTCACTGAACAATGAACGCTAAATTTCAACATAAGTGAAAGTTAAACATTTTAAAATGTTGCAAACACTACTAGCTCAAGTTGCTACCCATACTCTTGCCATAATTTGTAACTCGTTGCATGACAATGACCAACAGCAAGCAACTTCAAAGCAAGTTAAAGGCATCGTTCGTCCACAGCAGAATTGCTACAGATGACCACCCAGAAACGCCGACAGCAAAACAACCAGATGAGACTCCACTAGACCCCTTTGTATAACAAATGCGCAAACACACTGAGGGCACATGGTCACGCTCGCTTCCAATTGGCTACCGACTCGACTCGACTTCACTTCGCCGGCTATTGTGGCCGAGTGGTTCTAGGCGCTTCAGTCCGGAACCGCGCTGCTGCTACGGTCGCAGGTTCGAATCCTGCCTCGGGCATGGGCGTGTGTGATTTCCTTAGGTTAGGTTTAAGTATTTCTAAGTCTAGGGGACTGATGACCTCAGATGTTGAATCCCATAGTGCTCAGAGCCATTTGAACCATTCGACTCGAGTTCGGATATCCCTTCTCAGCTAACCAAAGATTTTGATACCTTGAGTCTATTCGATACAGAACATTTCTGCCTTATACCTACGATCCAGATTCCACATTTATTACAACAAGGTATGTATGTGTGTGTGTGTGTGTGTGTGTGTGTGTGTGTGTGTGTGTTTGTTCCACATCTCCACCAAAACCACTGGACCGATTTCAACCAGATTTGGTATACATATAAGTTACTGACAAACTGCCTATTGGCTTCTGTCTCGGGTTCTTCGGCCGACGTTCATCTAATGATTTTTCTGACATTTCGCCAGCACGAGTGGCTGGCATTGTCAAAGCTTCACCCTCCATTGCCGGTGGTGAACTGGAGCCGAGCTCGCGGGCGCAGACTCTATGTACCTGGCGCGCCAACGTCCGAGGGCTTCTCCGCGGTCATTTCCGGTGCGGTTCTCCTCTTGCTACCTGCGACGGTCGTTCGCTGCAGTACGGGAAGCCAAACGACATCTTGGTCAGCTTTGATGTTGTTTCGTTATTTACGAAAGTGCCACTCAGTGACGCTCTGGAGCACATCGGTTCCATTTTCCCGCAGGACATCAGAAAGCTCTTCCATGCATGTCTCACCACGAGCTATTTCACGTGGAATGGCGATTTCTACGAACAGCTGGAAGGCGTCGCCATGGGTAGTCCTCTCAGTCCAGTGGTGGCCAACTTCTTCATGGAACAATTCGAAGCACACGCACTGGACTCGGCGACTTGCAAACCTAAGGTGTGGTACAGGTACGTCGATGATACTTTCGTGGTGTGGAGCCATGGTGAAGAACAGCTCGGTGACTTCCTAAGACACTTGAACAGGCTCCATGCCAACATAACATTTACCATGGAAGTAGAAGAGGACAAGAAACTGCCATTTCTAGATGTGCTGGTCACAAGGTACGGCGAAACCCTGGGACACAGCGTGTATCGAAAACCGACACACACGGACCGATACCTGCACAAACTGTCAAACCACCACCCGAGCCAGAAAAGAGGCATGATTAGTACGCTCGTAACGAGAGCAGGACGAATATGTGCGCCGCAACACCTCAAACGAGAAATGCAACACCTTGGAACTGTCCTGAGGAGCAATGGCTACTCCACAAATTATATTAGAAGTCTTACAGAGCCAAACACTCGGCGAAGTAAGGAACCAGAAAAAGAAATGTCGGGTACGGCCTTTCTGCCATACATTCCCAGAGTGACGGACAGAATCGGCCGTATATTGCGCAAACATGGCGTAAAGACGATTTTCAAACCGACAAGGAAGATCAAAGAGTGTCTTAGATCGGCGAAGGAGGAAAGAGAGCCACTTGCAATGTCGGGAGTATACCGTATACCATGCACATGCGGAAAAGTTTATGTCGGAATGACTGGACGATCCATCAACACCAGGGTCAAAGAGCATAAGCGACATTGCAGGTTGGGGCAGGTGGAGAAATCGGCCGTGGCAGAGCACGCACTGAATGAGACCGACCACGTAATAAAATTCGCCGACACGGAAGTTCTGGCTGTAGAGAAGCATTATCACACGCGATTGTTCAGAGAAGCTGTAGAAATACAAAAACACGCGAACAGTTTGAACAAGAAAGAGGAAAGCCATAAGGTCAACGGATCCTAGCTTCCCGTACTGCAGCGAACGACCGTCGCAGGTAGCAAGAGGAGAACCGCACCGGAAATGACCGCGGAGAAGCCCTCGGACGTTGGCGCGCCAGGTACATATAGTCTGCGCCCGCGAGCTCGGCTCCAGTTCACCACCGGCAATGGAGGGTGAAGCTTTGACAATGCCGGCCATTCGTGCTGGCGAAACGTCAGAAAAATCATTAGATGAACGTCGGCCGAAGAACCCGAGACAGAAGCCAATAGGCAGTTTGTCAAGAAGTGGCCACGAAACCCTTAACAATTTTGAATATAAGTTACTGTCAAAGGGGTGGGGGTGAAAAAGAAGCGTAGCCCACAATCCTTAATCCGAAGACTTCACCCATACTGTATTTGAAAATGTGAGCACTTAGCGACTTGCAACAAACGTTACACATAATTTCAAACATTTAAGAATTTTTTTCTCGCTGACAATCTCTGCAAAACTGTGAAAGGAAAAGAAGTTTATCATTTACTACTTTCCGGCCGTTCATGCAGTAAAAGTACCACCTGAGGCATGACATTATAATTTATTACTTCTTTACTACTAGCTGTATTCACGACACATTTTACAGACACTATGAAAGTATACCACTGAATGTAAGTGCAAAATTATATCATTGTACGACACTTACCTCAGCAGATACGACGTCATAAACACTGAGATGCATGACAAACCTCCGCATCATGCATGATGTTTAAGTTTATTACTTCTTTGGTATTAATTCTACTAGCAACAAACTTCGCAGCCAATATCGACATATATCGCTGAATACACGTATAATATTATATCGTTGTATGACGCATAGGTGAGTAGAGTCACATCGTAACCAGTGAGATACCTGAAAAACGGCCGCATCGTCTACGACCTATAAATTTAGTATTTCGTTGTTACTTACGCCATTTTGTAGACAGTATCCAGATACGCCACTGAATGTGTCTACAAAATTATGTCGTCGTCCCACACACAATTCAGGAGATATGACATAAACATTTAGCTTCTAGGCCAGACACTGCATGGTACCGGCGTATACACACAGCTATAAAAATGTCGACTGTTAATAACAATAGTTTTTAAATTTGACATTGTGACAACAGCTTTCAAACGATGACCTCTGCTTGTACTGGTAGTTATTAAACTTAAATCACCAGGAGGAATAGAAAATAACGAAAATTTACTTATTGCGCATATACAGCATAGTAGAATGAATAAACGATTAATTCGTATGTGATTTTGAGGGTAGACCACGAGCGAAATTTTCTACTCAGAGCTGCCGCCTTGCTAGCAACAATGGCAACATGGCAATGCACTGGGCATCGAGTAGAACTGAACTATTTATTTAGTTTTTTTTCTTTTTTTTTCATAAAATGCTTTTTAACCATCAGATGTTTATTTGTCCCATTATTCGTCTGCTGGTTTCGGTTGTTAACCATCATCCAGGATGAAACCGGTAGACGACTAACGGGACAAAATGGTTAAAATGCCTTTTATGAAATACTTCACGGCCGTTGAACCTCACCTTATGGAAACATTACGAACTGAACTTGGGTGGCAAAAACGTGTACGTCATTCCATAGTGTTTTCACTCTATGCCATAGCTCGTCAGTCGTCACGTCTGGCGAGTAAAGGTGTGTCAGTCCCTTGGCAACCCATGAGCAGATGTCTTGAATGGGTGACAGATCTGGAGAACACGCTGGCCGGGGCAACAGTCCTCTGTGTCAGTGTTGGTCAGGACATCACGGGCAATATGCACTCTTGCGTTATCTTGTTGAAAGATAATCTTGCAGAGACTTCAGAGAAGTGGAACAGCAACTGGCCTAACATGTCAGAAATGTAACGTTGATTTCGAAATTACCGGCTATGCGAAGCAGAGGTGGTCGTGTTGAGAAGTGAATGACGCTTCATACCATCACACCCCGTGCTGGGCCCACATGACATATGGCAGTGTTCAGTCTCCTCGGTGCCCACATTTATGTTTGTTTCAGTTGTGATGCTACATACAGAACCAGGACCCATATGGAAAGACGACGTGGTGCCTCTCCTATGTCCAGAGATATTGTTGGGCCCACCACTGTCAGCGTGCCTCTTTGCTGCCGCCTCTAGGGAGATCGCAACAATAGGCGCCGTGCTAACGGTCCGTGGTGCTCCAGACAACGTAGCATTGTATGCTTGGAAACTTGTTAAATTCTTGGGATTACAGCTTTATAATAAATTCAACTGGCAAAAGCACACCACAGAACTGCTGAGGCGTCTTAACAAATCTCTATTTGCAATGCGAATTGTGTCAGACATAGGGGACATAAAAATGAAAAACTGGCATACTGTGCTTACTTTCATTCCATAATGTTATATGGGATTATTTTTTGGGGTAATTCATCAAGCCAAGCTAAGGTTTTCCGGGCACAAAAACGTGCAGTAAGAGTTATATGTGAACTCAAGAACGTCCTGCAGAAGCCTGTTTAGGGAACTAGGGATACTAACTACTACTTCCCAATATGTTTATTCTTTAATGAAATTTGTCATTAAAAATATATCATTTTTTAAAGTCAACAGCTCAATTCATGGAATCAATACGAGAAATAAGAATAATCTTCACAAGGATTTAAAGTCACTTAGTCTTGTACAAAAAGGTGTGCTTTATTCAGGAACACACATTTTCAATGACTTGCCAGCAGCGATAAAAAGCTTAACAGCTAATGAAATTCGGTTTAAGAGAACCCTAAGAGTTTATTGGTGGCCAACTCCTTCTACTCAATTGATTAATTTCTCAGTACTATCAACTGATAAATATACATATAAGTACATTATAACTTCTGCACAATTTCAGTGCAGTAGTGTGTTCATTGTAAATAAGTGTGTGTGTGTGTGTGTGTGTGTGTGTGTGTGTGTGTGTGTGTGTGTGTGTGTGTGTGTAAGTACAATCTAACTTCTGCACCATTTCAGTGCAGTTATGTGTTCATTGTAAATAAGTATTACAGTAGTTGTATTACACATTTAACTTTTTTTTATTTTAAATTCAGTGCATTAGTATTTGTAAAATGATCCTTTCATTTAGTGTTCATTAAAAAATGACGATCATTCCACTTGGGACCTGTGGAATGGTACATTAGCTTATTTGTTTGAGTTGTAAATATTTGTCATGTATTGTTGGTTTTCTGACATGTTCTACATCCTGGAGGACCTCCTCACTACGGATCAGTTGGAATGAAAGTAAATCTAATCTAATCTAATCTTGTCTTGGTGCAAAAGACGTTATTTTCCAGCTAAAGGTGCGCGATGTGGATCAATGGTCCTGCACCGCCGAGAGAACAATTTGTGTGACCTCTCGGGCATTAGTCGTGTGGGGCCGCTGAGATCCTGCATGGTGTTCAGTGTTGCCCTCCTGAACCTATGGATTCTGTCGTGTGTTTCAAAAATACTTTTACAAACATTGGGGACTGGTTCCTTACACGAAAACAACGAAAAAGCTCACATAAAAGTAGGTTCGGTTGACTGGCTGAGTTACATGGAAGCTCGAAATTTAGTACGGACGTCAATGCGAGAAGCTTTTAATAGGTTCCACGATGAAATATTGTCTGAAAATATGGTAGAAAACCCTAAGAGATTCTGGTCGTATGTAAAGTACACCAGTGGCAAAAAACAGTCAATACTGTCACTGCGCGATAGCGATGGAAATGTTACCGATGATGGTGCCACTAAAGCGGAGTTACTAAATACAGTTTTCCGTAATTCCTTCACGAAAGAAGACGAAGTAAATATTCCAGAATTTGAAACCAGAACAGCTGTTAGCATGAGTGACATAAAAGTAGATATCTTACGTGTTGCGAAACAACTCAAATCACTTAGGAAAGGTAAGTCTTCCGTTCCAGATGGTATACCAATCAGGTTCCTTTCAGAGTATGCAGACACAATAGCGCCTTTCTTAGCGATCATATACAACCGCTCACTTGACGAAAGGTCTGTTCCTAAAGACTGGAAAGTAGCACAGGTCACACCAATATTCAAGAAAGGAAATAGGAGTAACCCATTGAATTACAGACCCATATCACTGACTTCAATTTGCAGTAGGATTTTGGAGCATATACTGTACTCGAAGATTATGAATCACCTTGAAGAAAATGACTTATTGATACATAACCAACACGGATTCAGAAAATATCGTTCTTGTGTAACACAGCCAGCTCTTTATTCTCATGAAGTAATGAGTGCTGTCGGTAAGGGATCTCAGATCGATTCCATTTTCGTAGATTTCCAGAAGGCTTTTGATACCGTTCCTCACAAGCGACTATTAAACAAACTGCGCGCATATGGAGTATCGTCTCAGTTGTGTGACTAGATTCGTGATTTCCTCTCAGAGAGGTCACAGTTCGTAGTGATAGACGGTAAATCGTCGAGTAGAACAGAAGTGATATCTGGCGTTCCGCAAGGTAGAGTCATAGGCCCTCTGCTGTTCTTGATTTATATAAATGATCTAGGTGATAATCTGAGCAGCCCCCTGAGATTGTTTGCAGATGACGCTGTAATTTGTCTACTAAAATCATTGGACGATCAATTGCAATTACAAAATGATCTTGAGAGAACTTCTGTATGGAGCGAAAAGTGGCAATTAGTACTAAACAAAGAAAAGTGCGAGGTCATCCACATGGGTGCTAAAAGAAAGCCGATAAATTTTGGTGCACAATAAATCGCACAAATCTAAGGGTTGTCAATTCGACTAAATACCTAGGAATTACAATTACGAACAACTTAAATTGGGGAGACCACATAGATAAGGCGAAACAAAGACTGCGCTTTGTTGACAGAACACTTAGAAGATGCGACAAACCCACTAAAGAGACAGCCTATATCACACTTGTCCGTCCTCTGCTGGAATATTGAAAGGTGGCTACACTGAGCCACAGCGCCAGAGATCGCGCTAGAGAGTATTGTTCCGCCGCCTCCACTGGCAGTGATTATTGAGATGTCGTAGTAGTCAGTGCTTGGGGAGAACTCATAGTAGTCAGTGCTTGTTAAGAACTCGTAGCAGAGAGTGTTTTTTGAGATGTGCTAGTAGGGAGTGCTTGCTGAGATGTGATACTGAAAAGTTCTTGTTGAGATGTGGTAATAGCGAGTCGGTGTGGAGATATATTGTAATGATTAGAGTGATTTTGGTCAATATATGAAGGTAACGAAACTTGATTTATTTTTCATTGTTTAATGTCGTAAGTAATGCTTCATTACAGGTTCAGTCAACAAAGCATCTGGCTTGTGTTCTTGGATTAGAGTGTAATTCTGGTTCTCTTGAGTAATTATGGTATTTTTATTTTCTTTAATTAATTCAGTATAAATGATATTTAAAATTTCTTGTGTTATTGAAGAAGAACCGTGCCAGATGCGTACGTTGAATCACACTTCCACACGCAGAACAGTTATACTTGTGCTTTGGTTTCGTAGGTTTTATAGTTGCTGGGGACTTAATTAATTAATTGTGTTAATGAAAATTTCCATTTCATTCTTTGTTGTTGTTCTATGCAGTCAGATTGCGTAATAATACTAGTCAGGGCCAACCGTTTACGAGACTTCGTAATCGGACAGACAGCTACTAAACCAAAAAATTATAAAATTATTTGCATTTATATTAATTGAGCCCCATGCACGTGGCGACCGCTGCTTCGGATCGTCCCTTGGAATCTTCTGATTGTAAAAATAGTAGACAGTAGTATTGTAGTAATTTGTAGTTTAGTAATTGTAGTCTATATTGCATGAGTAGATTTGGTAATTGTCATTCTTTTAATGGTATATTGGCAGAATTTAATTTTCATTGTCTTGTCTACGGGTTTGACAATTTAGTGCAATTATTTCAATTGTTCGTTAATCGTTGTTGAGGGAAGCATTTCGTGTGAATGATATTGTTGAAGATATAGTGTCATTCTGTGTAACTTTCGTATAGTGACGAATTTTGTATGTTTTGTAAATGATTACGCGATCGATGAAAAAGGCAAAAATGATGGATAGTCAGAATGACGAAATTGTTGACATGGCGAACTCGCCAACACAGGAGAACGGTGTGATGAATAATGAAGTGGAAAACAATTTAATAAGTCGGGTAGATAGTCCGGAACCATTTCAAAATTTTTCTCAATCAGAAAATTCACAGAATACGAGATTAATGACAGAAGATTCTGGAATAGTATTGAACACAGATAGCCTTACAGCTATGACGAATGAAATTGGTCTTGCGGGAAATGTTAGGGGCGAAAGGAATTTCGAACAAGTTAATACGGAGCAGTTGATGGGTGTAATATTAAATTTGGCATCTGAATTAAAAACACAAATAGGAACAATTCAAACTGAGATGGGAACTTTGAGATCTGAATTAAAAACAGATAGGGGAACAATGGAGCAGTTTCGATCTGAATTTAAAACAGAGATGGGAACTTTGGAAACACGGTTAGATTCACGAATAGGGACATGTTTCAAAAATATGAAAGATGAGTTAAAGAAAGAAATCAGTGAAGAAGTACAACCGATTTTGAATTCTCACAATAATAGATTAATTGCAGTAGAGATTAGACAAAGGGACCAAGATAGAGAACAGGAAGAAAGAGATCGCGTGATAGTACAAAAATTTTCAGAGTTAAATTTACAACGTGCACACGATAAGGAAGAAATATTTGAGAGAATCGAGGAATCCGTACCAAATGACAGAATAAATAATCTAACACAACAATATGAACAGTTAACTACCAAATGTGTCAACACTGAAACCCGAGTCGCGACACTTACGGAAGACGTAAATAAACAGAAAGAAAAAATAGGTGACTTATCGGAAAGAGTTGAGGAGATTTCAGATAAATTGACAAATCTTAGTTTACATGGGGACAGAGATTCAGATGATACAGCACCATTGCCATTTGCAGAAACCGAAGAGTACCAGAACATAAATAAGCATGTTGAAAATCAGGGAAAATTTAATGAACGCGTTAAAATGGAAGTTGAGGCATTACGAAAGCAAGTCAAACAAATTGAAGGCGAAATCGTAGGAAAAGACAGCAGAAGAGATTTAGAATCACAGATAGCAGAGGGCTTTGAAGAAGATAATTTGTTTCATTTACGGGACGCAACAAGAGAGCGCCAGGCGCGCGAACTTGACAATAATCGACATTCAAACTGGGACAGACGCGGTAGGTCTTTGTCGCCACGAGGCGAAAACTTTGACTATAAACACTTTTTGACTGTTCGGAAATTTAAGATCTTCCGCAATTCTAAGAATGACATACATCCATGTGCATGGTTAGATCAATTTATGTATGCACTCCCACCAAATTGGCCACTAAGTCACAAACTGGAATTTATGTGTGGATATTTAGAAAATGAACCGGCGACGCGGATGCGCGCACTCATTAGAGATTGTAATAATCTGAATGATTTTTGTCATGCATTTATATCGGCATATTGGTCCGAAAACACACAAGACAGAGTCAAACATAGTCTGATTATGCAGCGTAATTTTGAACAGTCTGAGTTCCGCACGCCGGCAGAATACCTTGAAGACATGATTCGAAAGAATCAGTTCTTGTCCAACCCTTATAGCCCGACTGAATTAATTCGCATTTGTTTAACTAAGCTGCCACAATCCATAAGACAAATTGCTTTAGCTGGAAGATGTAAAGACGACATTGAGACTTTTAAGACTTTGTTACAAGAACTTGAGTATGACAACGACGACGGGACTTCTTGTAACTTTTTCAGTAACAGTAATTACGATAGATTTTCAGAGAAAATGGATAGTGATCGGAACGGGCGTTATATGGGTAATTTTGAGAATGACAGACGTAACAGACAGGACAATAGATACCAGCCCTATGACAATAACAGACGTTCTAACAGAAATTACACAGACAATTATAATAACGGTAATTCTTACCGGAATGATCAATCATACGGAAACAGTAATCGATATCATCAAGACAGAAATTATTCATACAATAATAGAAACTCTTACTACAGAAATAACCAGGGTAGTAGGTCTAACAATAATTTCAGAAGTGACAGTCGAAATTATACAAGAAGTAGTTATGCAGACAGACAGGAAAACAGAAATTTTAATAACAGACACAACCAAGAATTTGCATCTAACAGACAGGAAGGACCTAATTGGCATCCTCCGCGTGACAGAAATTCAGAGAGACAAGTGGAAATAGTAGAAATTGATCCGCGAAATGTCGGGAATAATCAAAGACGTGACGCAAACAATCGACCATGACTTGCAGCTTCGGCTTCTGGCAGCAATATAGACGGTTCAGAAAGTAATGACACTACAACTTTACACTACGTACGCCTGGAAGATATGAGAGACATTTTGCTAGGCGAAAAGGAAAATAATGTAGACGCATTTTTACATCCTGTTATTGAAGTATGTGTGGGTAAGAATAAGTTCACTGCAGTTTTAGATTCTGGGAGCCCATTGAACGTCATTAGTGAATCAGTTTTTCGTATATGTGAAAGAACTATTGCCTGTCCTGTGTTACCTATTTCTAAAACTACAATTCGAGGAGCGATTTCTGGAAAAGGTGTGGAAGTTAAACAACAGACCAACCTAAATTTCATTTGTCAAGGATACGAATTGTCTGCTAATTTTATTATTGTTCCATTACTCAGTACACAGATTATATTAGGTATGGAGTTTCTTAACACACATAAGGCAATTTTGAACTTTAAAGAAGGAAGTGTGAATTTGACTGTTGCCAGAATGCCGAAATGTTTGAAATTTTTCGAGTGTTTAGCAAGATCTGAATCAGATACAAAATGTTTAAGGTTTCTTATTTCTGATGTTTTCGTTGAGCAATATAACGACAGTGTGTTTATTCATTACAATGACAATAGATACAGGGACGCGATGGAGGATATAATTAATAGCGAAGAATTAATTAATGAAAAGGTTAAGAAAGCTGAAGTGCCAGATGACGTTGCAAGAGAAGAGCTGCACCACATTTTGACTTCACATGCTACAGTGTTTAGTCATCACACAGGAACTGTACAAGGCTTACAATATTTATTTAAAGTAAAAGAACACACACCATTTCGCGGAAAAACGTACGCTATTCCTTTGGCTTACAGAGACAAGGTTAAGAATGAACTTCAATACATGTTAGATCAGGGCATTATTGAGCCAGCAGTCAGCCCTTATACCAGCCCATTACACGTTGTTCTTAAAAAGGATGGGTCAATTCGTTTGGTTCTGGATTCCAGACAGATAAATAATATTATTATTCCTGAAACTGACCGTCCACAAAATTTAGATGAACTTCTTCAACATTTCCATGGAATTAAAGTTTTATCCACGATTGATATGCGCGCAAGTTTTTGGCAAATAGAAGTCCACCCTGATTGTAGAAAATACACTGCATTTTTAGCCTTTGGTAACTGTTACCAGTTTCGGAAATTACCGTTTGGACCTACTGTATCTTCTGCAGCATTTATTCGCAGTTTTAATGAAATTTTACCTGTTTATCTTCGTGACAATATTACTTCTTATTCTGACGACATTCTTATTGCTAAACGTTCTTGGAGTGAGCATAACAAAATTTTGGATTCATTATTACGTATTTTTGCACGAGTTGGCATGACAGTGAACTTGGAAAAATATGAATTTGGTCGTTCTCAGGTGAAATTTCTCGGTCACATTATTTCTACAGAAGGTATTCTTCCTGATCCAGAGAAACTAGACGCTATTCGTAATTATGCTGTTCCTACCACAAAACGTGATGTTCGTAGTTTCCTTGGTGTCTGTAATTTTCTTAGACGCTTTGTTAGATTGGACAATTTGGCCACACCTCGTTTATGTGAACTATCTGGAAAAAATTCTAATTGGTGTTGGGATGAGGAAGCTCAGTCAGAATTTGAACAACTTCGTGATGCCTTAGTTGCTGCTCCACTTCTTTCACATCCGGATTTATCTAAAGATTTTTGTTTGGCGACGGACTCATCATACAAAGGCCTAGGTGCACATTTATTTCAAGAGATAGAAGAAAACGGCGTTGTAGTACAGAAGACTATTGCATTTGGAAGTCGTGTTCTCTCTAAATCCGAAAAGAATTATTCGATTACGGAACTTGAAGCTTTGGCTGTTGTTTGGGCTTTCACAAAATTTCGCACATTTTTGTTCGGTAGACATACTAAGGTTTACACTGATCATCGAGCTTTGGAATTTCTTATGTCGACAAAATTAACTCATGGCAGATTGTCACGATGGGCGTTGTACCTACAGGAATTTGATTTTAGTATTGTTTACATACAGGGATCTTCAAATATTGTTGCTGATGCTTTATCACGTGCACCTATGGGTTTGAAACAAAGTGCTGAAGAGGACTGCAAAGAAAACCATTATTGTTTGATGTACATTCAAGGTGTTGCGTTTGAGAACTTTATTTCGTCTTCGCTCCAGGACATCGCTAAGGAGCAAAATAAGGATCCAATCTGGAAGGACATTAAGGAGAAGTGGAGGATAAAGGAAAGCGTAGCGATTAGACAGCATTATTTAGTTCGCAATGACATTCTTTTCAAACGAAAATCGGTCGACAACTCTGTTTGGTTAGTTTGTATTCCTGAAGAGTGGGTCAATAAATTGATTTGGTACACACATTTTAGTTATGCGCACTTTGGTCCCAGAAAATGCTTTCATAAATTACGAGAAAATTGCTACTTCAGTAATATGGAAAAACGTATTCGTTCTGTTCTTGCCAAATGCAAATTATGTCAACAGGCTAAGCCGCCAACTGTTTCTCACAGAGCACCGTTGTTTCCTATCATTCCAGCGAAATTAAAGGACATGGCTGCAGTCGATTTGTTCGGTCCAGTGGTTCGTTCTACTAATGGTTTTGCGTACATTTTCGTAGCAGTGGAATTGACATCAAAATATGTGTCTTTTACACCGTTACGCAAAGCAACAGCTCGTTCAGTATCTAACGCTTTCATCAAACATTTTCTTAAAGAAGTTGGTCATGTTGATAAGGTAATATCAGATAATGGATCACAGTTTCGCTCTAAAATTTGGCTTCGTACTCTACGGCGTCGTAAGATTAAACCAATTTTTATTTCACTTTTTCACCCTCAATCTAATGCTTCAGAGAGATGGATGAAGGAAATCAATAAATTGTGCCGTCTTTATTGTCATCAGAATCACAGAACTTGGGATCAGTATCTTCATATTTTTCAAAACATTCTGAATGAACTTCCTAATGACTCAACTTCTTTACCGCCCCTATTGATATTAAAAAAATAAAGTACCAACAAATCGCATTTCTGAAATCGTTCCTTTTCCGCCTTCACGGAAACTGCGGCATTCTGAAGTTGTCAACCTGGCTCTACGAAATATTGCGTCTGCGGCTGCAAGAAGAGAGAAATCAGCTAAACGTCCTGGTCGTTTAAAAATTTTGTCAGTCGGTCAGAAGGTGTTAATTAAATCTCATCGTTTGTCTCATAAAGGAAAAGGCTTATGTCGCAAATTTTTTCTGCTTTATAACGGTCCATATAGAATTCGCAAAATTATTCATGATAACACTGTTGAAGTAGAAACTCTTAAATCTCGGCGCTCTAAGGGAATACATCATATATCGAACGTAAAAATTTTTGTGGAATGACATACTTTTGAGAAACCAACAGTTATACGTAAACATGCGGAGAATGCAAGGATACCGCGCTGTGTTCTGGCGGCGGCGCGTACTCAAAGCAACAGTGAAGTCTGCGCGCCGCACAAGGCAGTCGTTGACCGCAAACAATCACTTCCCACGTCACGCGCCTACAGCTGATCGAGCGCTCAGTGCGAATGCACTGACAGACGTAAACAAATACACAGTCTAATTTCTCGGATTAAATTCTGTATAAAGCTATAGTGACTTTATAAATTATGTTATTAACGTTCAGTATTTTTCAGGATACGGTTGTGTAAAATATTTAAGACCTTCAGGTAAATTCTGTGTGTGTCCAACGTTAAGAGGACTTGCTATGGAGAAAATTTCAGGAAGAATGTAATTTCGAAAAAAAAAGAAGTAAAAAACCAAAAAGGTAACGATTAATTGAGTTTATTTTTCAGATAACATATTTCCACTTAGGTACGTACTTTAGACGTAATTTGCTGCTTGCGATTACGTGACTCATACTTTGTGCTAAATTTCATGTTCTATGAATTTACCTGTGAAGCGACGTGCTTGCGTACATTAACTGATTTTGACATTGTTTTATTAATGAACAGTGTTATTACTTGGGTATATTATGCATCGCTTGGCTGCACTGCCTTTTCACTGATGTCATATTTTTATATTATGTGCCTGCAGTGCTTATTTATTTAAATTGTAATTGTCAACTGATTAATTGTGCTGACTGTGGTTATGTATGTAGGTTAAACTTTGTGATTTATCTGCTTGCGCCTTCATATTTACTTATTAAGGTTACGTATGAACATTTATTTGCTTATGCTGATATGATGCTAATGACCTGCTTATTATGTTAGATAACATATTTGCTGCCTTGCGTATGGATTGCATATTTACACATTTCTGTTTTGTTGTCATAACTACTCTTTAATTTAGAATATAGAAATGCTGATATACTGTGTACGAACATAGAGTTTAGGTTACACTGTGGTATTAATTATAGATTGTTTTCTTGGCAGAGCCTCGTTGTAGGGATTGTGCTGCATCCACTTGTTGACATTCTGTTCTCTACTGGTATATTTACTCGCTATTGCATGTTTTGCTTACGCTCAGTGCTTTATATTTTTAAGATAAGAAAATGAACTGCTATAATTCGACGAACGACATTAGTACGAGAAACTTCATAGAAGTCACATGAGCTGGAGGTTTTATGGAAGCTGTATAAATTTATGCTAATAGGAAGGAAGATAACGACATGACATACCAACACTAGGTTTAGACCATTGACAGTTATTACACTGCATTTTTCGTGAGTAATTGAAATAGGAAGTGACACTTGACACAAGAAATACTCCACATGTTTGCTTCTGCCATGATTCTTGAAGTGGTGTACACACTGTGAAATATTATGATCATTCACACTCCGTAATCGTAATTAATTACTGAGAGTTATTCGGACTAAGTCTGTTGGAGGTCATGTACGCATTTCTTTTATTTAATGATGGACAAGGTAAACAAAATGTATCTTATAATTTATAATGAGTAGCAGATTTGGATCAGATGGATTACACGAGAGGTTGTGTGTTGACATTGTGTCTTCGGATTGTATGAGATGATGAATTGAGGTTTGCATTAGGATTTTGTCTGCACTTGTTCGAGGAGACTGACTAGAAGAAAGAGTTGTTATGGAAGTGAAATGATATTGGCAATGAGGTTTATATATATCGACGTATTGAAGAGGTATGATTGAGGTATTGAGATTATGTGAAGTTGATGATTATTGGAGTTTTCGTGGACAAGAGGTAAGGTAAATGATATTTATGATCGACGTATTGAAGAGGTATTATTGAAGTATTGAGATTATGTGACGCTGATGATTATTGGAGTTTTGGTGGATAAGAGGTGAAGTAAGTGAGGAGCATATTTTTTTTGTTGGTCTATATGGAACAAGGAGAATAAAGATGGCAGACTAGAACACTCAAGTAGAAGGAAGATTGTCTACACACACACTTTGTTAAATCACTAAGCAGTATATACTTTTTTTGAAGAGAGGAAGTATTTGCATATCTTGGCTCACTGACAGTTGTTCAGCAACCGTACATTTTGATCTGGCTTGGCAAACATTGGTCTTGACATGATGACTATGACGTTGACTAACTATTATTGACTGTTATACATTGCTGCCACTACTACTTGATACACATGATGAACATAAAATTTTGACAGAATTGCATTTACACAGTTAAAACTATTCAATTACACAGTAGCACTAATGTGGATGAAAGATGAGTGAGTATGTTTTGTGTGTTTTCCTTTTATAATCCCAGAGAAGTGATCCCAACCTATCTCCTAAATATTATTTTACTTGTTGTTGTGGCTTGCACTGACACCCATAAATATTATAGGTTTACTGGTATTTGTGTATTGTAATAGTTAATAGGACAATTATCTGATATCATTTGTGTGTTTGTTATGATTTGTATGTTTAGTGTAAAAGCATTGTATGTGTATTCAAACTATTGTTCATGCCTGAACTGTCTGATCAGTGATAGTGCTGCACTTTTCAACATGGTGGATGCCACCTGGACATGTTTAATTTCTGCTGATGAACTGTGTGATTAGTGATAGGGAATATTATGAACTGTTATTTGCACTTTTTCTACATGATTGGTGCCACTAGGACATGTTTAATTTCTGCTGATGAACAGTGTGATTAGTGATAGTGAATTTTATGGACTGCGGTCAGCACCTGGTCAACATTACTGGGTGCCACTGATGGACTGCTTCTACCGAAATGGTGTTACTTGTTGATGTCTGCACCTGCTCAACATTGCTGGGTGCCACTGATGGACTGCTTCTACTGAAAAGATGTCACCTGTTGCTGTGTGCACCTGCTCAACATTGCTGGTGCCACTAATGGAACTGCTTATACTGAAATGGTGTTACTTGTTGATGTCTGCACCTGCTCAACATTGCTGGGTGCCACTGATGGACTGCTTCTACTGAAAAGATGTCACCTGTTGATGTCTGCACCTGCTCAACATTGCTGGGTGCCACTAATGGAACTGCTTATACTGAAATGGTGTTACTTGTTGGTGTCTGCACCTATTTAACATTGCTGGGTGCCACTGATGGACTACTTCTACTGAAAAGATGTCACCTGTTGATGTCTGCACCTGCTCAACATTGCTGGGTGCCACTGATGGACTGCTTCTACTGAAATGATGTCACTTGTTGGTGTCTGCACCTGCTCAACATTGCTGGGTGCCACTGATGGATTGCTTCTACTGAAAAGATGTCACCTGTTGATATCTGCACCTGTTCAACATTGCTGGTGCCACTAATGGAACTGCTTATACTGAAATGGTGTTACTTGTTGGTGTCTGCACCTGTTTAACATTGCTGGGTGCCACTGATGGACTGCTTCTATTGAAATAATGTTACTTGTTGGTATTTGCACCTGTTGACCATTGCTGGGTGCTACTGCTGGAACTGTCAACTACTTGTTTCTTGGGCTATGGAAAGCGTTTATGTGAATATTTGTATAAACTGATTTTTTGTGTATTACTGTTTGTGAAAAGTTATGAGACTCTTACCTGCACATATTCGTCATTGCTGACGCTATTGATTGAACTGTTTAACCACATAATACTTGTGTAAACTATTATGTAAAGTCACATGTATGAAAGAATTTGTATTGCTTACTGTATTTTATATATTAGCTTATTGAAAGGTCAGTGCAAAGCCAAAATTTTATCTAGTATGTGATATTTACGTATTAATATTATCTTTTATTTTTGTCTGTATTTTTTTGACGAATTTGGTGGTATTTTCACCACCAATGCTGGCAAAAATACCATCAAATTCTAGCCTGTGGAGGAAGGGCATATGAAAGGTGGCTACACTGAGCCACAGCGCCAGAGATCGCGCTAGAGAGTATTGTTCCGCCGCCTCCACTGGCAGTGATTATTGAGATGTCGTAGTAGTCAGTGCTTGGGGAGAACTCATAGTAGTCAGTGCTTGTTAAGAACTCGTAGCAGAGAGTGTTTTTTGAGATGTGCTAGTAGGGAGTGCTTGCTGAGATGTGATACTGAAAAGTTCTTGTTGAGATGTGGTAATAGCGAGTCGGTGTGGAGATATATTGTAATGATTAGAGTGATTTTGGTCAATATATGAAGGTAACGAAACTTGATTTATTTTTCATTGTTTAATGTCGTAAGTAATGCTTCATTACAGGTTCAGTCAACAAAGCATCTGGCTTGTGTTCTTGGATTAGAGTGTAATTCTGGTTCTCTTGAGTAATTATGGTATTTTTATTTTCTTTAATTAATTCAGTATAAATGATATTTAAAATTTCTTGTGTTATTGAAGAAGAACCGTGCCAGATGCGTACGTTGAATCACACTTCCACACACAGAACAGTTATACTTGTGCTTTGGTTTCGTAGGTTTTATAGTTGCTGGGGACTTAATTAATTAATTGTGTTAATGAAAATTTCCATTTCATTCTTTGTTGTTGTTCTATGCAGTCAGATTGCGTAATAATACTAGTCAGGGCCAACCGTTTACGAGACTTCGTAATCGGACAGACAGCTACTAAACCAAAAAATTATAAAATTATTTGCATTATATATTAATTAAGCCCCCATGCAATATTGCTGCGGGGTATGGGATCCTTACCAGTTAGGATTGACGGAGGACATCGATAAAGTGCAAAGAAGGGTAGCTCGTTTCGTGTTAATGCGCAATAGGGGTGAGAGTGTCACTGATATGATACGCGAGTTGGCGTAGCAGTCACTGAAACAAAGGCGGTTTTCTTTGCGGCGAGATCTATTTATGAAATTTCAATCACCAACTTTCTCTCCGAATGCGAAAATATTTTGTTGACACCCACCTACGTAGGGAGAAATGATGATCATAATAAAATAAGAGAAATCAGAGCTCGAACGGAAAGATTTAATTCCTTTTTCCCACGCGCCATTCGAGTGAAACGGTAGAGAAGTAGTATGAACATGGTCCGATGAACCTTCTGCCAGTCACTTTAGTATGAATTGCAGAATAACCATGTAGATGTAGATGTAGATGTAGACTTATCTGCGCACCCGTTTGACTCACTGTAACCTAGATGACATTGTTTTGCCAGGAGACTTGTTTACACTCGTTATTCGTCTCTTCAGTGTGCCCATTGTGTACCTTCACTACAGGTAGTGAGTAACTGAAGCTGCCCGTTGAGACTAAGCAGAATGTTCATTTCGTGAGCAGACATACGTAATTTGTACGGCCACGCGAATGATAATGTACGCGAGGCTGCACGGCTGTGTCAGACGGCGTTTCCAGACCATATACAGTCGAGTCATCCAACCTTTCATGGTATGTATCGTCGTGTAGCCGAGACAGGATGCGTCACTGGAGAAGACCGCGCGTCGTTCATTCGCCTTACCAGGAAGAGCACGCCCTACCGCGTGTCGAGAAAGAGCAAGAGATCAGCGCAAGACTAGCGGCCCTGGCATGTCGAACGCCTCCAAGTTCGGAATCCACAATACTTCACGAGCTACTCACGTATCCGTTTGACCTTCAACGTGTGCAGGGCCATACACCCGCCGAACACCCACCAAGGGACAACTTTTGCCAACGGTTTGTTGTACGAGCTGCGGATCCGTTGTTAGTCTTTTTAGTTTTGTTTACAGACGGTAAGACTGGAAGAGATGAAATAACAAATTTCCTCAAGCACCACATATGGCCGGATTCAATCTTCATGTTACAATACACGCTACACATAATCATCAGCCGGCCGAAGCGGCCGTGCGATTCTAGGCGCTGCAGTCTGGAACCGCGAGACCGCTACGGTCGCAGGTTCGAATCCTGCCTCGAGCATGGATGTGTGTGATGTCCTTAGGTTATTTCGGTTTAACTAGTTCTAAGTTCTAGGGGACTAATGACCTCAGAAGTTGAGTCCCATAGTGCTCAGAGCCAGCCACAATCATTAATTCAAAATTAATGTGTGGGCTAGAATTGCAGGTGACTCGTAAGGAGATACATTCTCTCTGCAAGTCTTACAGATCTTACAGATGCTGTCTGCAGGGACTTTATTCCATCCTCCAAGAACTACTAGAAGATGAAACATGTGGTTTATGCATGAAGGATCTCCAGCACGTTTCAGTCTTACTGTTCGAGGTGCCCTGGCTATTATGTACCGTGAGAAATGGACAGGTAGAGGAGGATCAGTTCCATGACCTGCACGATACCCCGACCTCAGTCCTTTGGATTATTACCTCTGGGGGCATCTTAAACATCAGGGAGCATTTGAAAGGGTGCGTCAGTCCATGATTCGATGAGTGCATGCATGTTTACAAGCAAGAGGACGACATTTCGAGGATTTACAACTAGTTTATGTGTTGTTGAGTTCCAGTCAAGTATATTGTAAGCTTTCATTAATAACTCGAGGGTTTTGGCCACGCTTTTTTTTTATACCGGAGAAAAATCTGTCGCCGATATGACGGTGGGTTCTTTGGTTTGCTCTTGGAGGCCACCGAATGGATATTGTAAAACACTGATTATTGGTTCACTTTATTACAGTATAGATAAGAAGAGTTACTTAACTTTGTACGATCCATTTCTACCTCAACGTCATAAGTATTTACAACTTCTCTGAACCCTGACATATCACTTGATGCAGAGTATATTTAACAATAACTTTCAACTTATAGTTCTGTCTAAGACACTGATTACACTGCTAGCCTACTAGAAGACGTTGCTGTCGTATAACTCGAGGCTCGCATACTGCGGTGAACACTGCTGTGTTCGGTCGTTAAGTGGATGATCCGTTGCGGCGGCGTAGCGAAACTCGTGGATGGCTAAGCTAGTGTCGCTCACTGGTCGATACGTCTTGCAGCGACTATTGTTTCTTGTTGCTTTGTGAAGCACCAACCTTGCTTTGGCACCTCGCTCTTCAGACGACACCACATGTTCATATGAACTATTTGTCTGTGCCGGCCGTTGTGGCCGAGCGTTTCTAGGCGCTTCAGTCTGGAGCTGTTCTAGGCGCTTCAGTCTGGAACCGCGCGACCGCTACGGTCGCAGGTTCGAATCCTGCCTCGGGCATGGATGTGTGTGATGTCCTTAGGTTAGTTAGGTTTAAGTAGTTCTAAGTTCTGGGGACTGATGACCTCAGAAGTTAAATCCCATAGTGCTCAGAGCCATTTGAACCTTTTTTATTTTTATTTGTGGTTTTGGCGTAAGAGACCTGTCGCCAAAGCTTCTAAGAGCATTTTTGAAACACCCTGTACATTCGGATCAAGTCGTGCGATCCCGACCAACGCGAACGTCGGTATCGCTGAAGAACATACCGCTGTCTTGATGTACCGCGTTCCTCCTCACAGGAGGCTAACACGATCTTCTCACAACAAACATCACTCAAATTCTACTGCTGAATTACTAAACCACTGTCTAACGTTCCTCATTTACAAAATGCGTATGGCATTACTACTACCTAATTTGTCCACTTGCTCTGAAATGATAATCATCCGCATAATCAAGCAAACCAGTTTGACGTTTGATGCATACGTACTCCATGGTGCAATTTTAATGGACAGTGGTACACAATTTTCGAGACGAACGGCGGTGCTTGAGTCTATCAATCAATTGCATGCACTATGAAACTACATCGCAGTATACTAGAAGCAAACATCTGTCTCAACCGACGTTGATAATTAGTAGTTTATAGACAGCTACATTTTGTGATAATTAAAGAAAATCTCCCTAAAATCTTGGTTGGGACATGGGGATTGGACATAAATGGGGTTTACCAATTCCATTTGCCTTACAAACATGGAGAGACATCCCTAAAACCTTGATCAGAACCTACGAACGAGAAGTGTTTTGTACCTGGTACATTATCTCCCAGGGATAAAGGTATGTCTAGTGTACGTAAAAGTATATTTTTATGTAAGTAGTGAGTAAAAAAAAAAATGGAAATCTGTGGTAAGTTCTATGGGACCAAACTACTGAGGCCATCGGTCCATAAGCTAACACACTACTTAATCTAACATAAACTAACCTACGCTAAGGACAACACACACCCATGACTGAGGGGGGGGGGGGGGGGGGACGGGGGACTCGAACCTCCGACAGGGGGATCCACGTGAACCGTGACAAGGCGCCTAAGACCGCAGGGCTACCCCGCGCGGCAGTGAGTAAAGTCAACGTCTTGCTCCACGTATACCTTCCCCATATGAGGCTGTAACGCTTTAACTGCTACTTTAGGAAGGCAATACCCTTTCGTCTCGGTACGCGGGTGCGCTTGTGTGTGTGTGAGAGAGAGAGAAGACAGTTTGAATATCTTGTGCCGTAAACACATCGATCTACACAAAATGTTAAACCTACAACACGCATCTGCTCCAAACTGAACAGAATTAAGATGCATCTCATTTTGAGCATGCGCAAAGTTTGCTCTCTCCTCTTCTCCTCTAAATATTTGTGACATCGAAGAATATCAATGTTCTTGCAAGCTGAGTTCTTAGGTTCCTGACTAACCACACATTCGGAAATCGCCACATATTCGGGAGGAAAAAGCCAAATATTTGTTTCATTCATCATTTTTTAATCTCACGGAAATATAAATAGCATTGAATATTGCAGAATGTATTTGTATTATATTCATAAGGAAGTCCCTGAATGTATTAAGAAAGCTAAGATGGAAAAAAAAATCACATATAGCAGGACGCGAACCTACTTCCTTCGATGTTGCAATTTATGACATTCTCCAGTACGGTACGCTATAATAATACCATTTCCGTCTTTTACTTTGGGTATGATAGTATGTCTTGAAGGTTTATATCGTTTTTGCGTCATTAATTGACATTTAATGATAAGATTAAGTGTCTGTGTAAATTCTCTGCAGTGTCGTTTCCTTCAAACGACATACTGCAAGTTATAGTACAAAACATATAGTCCTTTGTGTTACTGCCGGGACCACTATATCCACTGGTTTCCGTAGACTTATTCTCCGCAGATGTGGTGCCTTTGCACCTCTCCGTAGAACGAGAAGAAGTCTACGGGAACCAGCAGGATGCAATGATCCCTATAATAACATAAACGACTAGATGACTTACCTAGTTCCGTGTATGGGGGCTGAACATGGTGCCAACAAGGCACCGAAACTTGTAATCAAATAAAACTAGAAAATAAAATTACGGCTGTTCGTATTTATCCTCTTCATGTCTTCGACTAGCCGCAGTCCCATTCCTTCACACAAGATGGAATTACACAAACCTTTAAAATAAGTTTACACGTCTTTATACCAGCATGTAATTACACAGCATATGAAACACAGATTTTCTATTTGACAGGTGGATTACCATCAAAAACAGCAAGCAGTTTCTTCTTATTTCAATAATTTTAGGCAAGTCTGCAGAGCAATATCAACGATAAAATTCCACAAACCATTTTTGCTTTAAACACATTTCCTATCATAATGTCGAAATATAGATGTCGGTTACAACATAACTATGTAAGTTGTGATCATATTCATCATATAGTTGGATGTAGTACATATGACATTTGTTACTACACTGAAACGACTTACGAGTATATTCGTATCTTCCTGCATGTGTCCGAGAATAGTAGACTTCGTGCTTCAGTGTGATAATTACTCGTAGTACGATAGCTATCTCGACTGTGGATGTAGCAAAGTGCCTGCATCGATTTACATAACTTAACTGCATATGATTTACATATAACTAAAGCCGGTAAAACGTACTTGGAAACTGTGGCTGCAAGGTTGTTTTCAGGAAGATAACTGCCGAGACATAGAGTAAGCATAGTATTTTATATGTGTGCGTGGACACCGGTTTCCATTTTTACACAAATCAATACTAACTTCCGCCGACGAAACTAGGAAATCCAGCCCCATATTATCATATCATCGCCACTGAATGGCACTGCACTACACTGAGGTGCCAAAGAAACTGGTATAGGCATGCTTATTCAAATACAGAGATATGTAAACAGGCAGAATACGGCGATGCGGTCGGCAACGGCTATATAAGACAAGTGTCTGGCGCAGTTGTTAGGTTACTGCTGCTATAATGGCAGGTTATCAATATTTAAGTGAGTTTTAATGTAGTGTTGCAGTCAGCGCACGAGCTATGGGACACAGCATCTCCTAGATAGCGATGAAGTGGGAATTTTCCCGTACGACCATTTCACGAGCGTACTGTGAATATCAGGAATCCCGTAAAACATGCCGGCCGGAGTGGCCGAGCGGTTCTAGGCGCTACAGTCTGGAACCGCGCGACCGCTACGGTCTCAGGTTCGAATCCTGCATCGGGCATGGATTTGTGTGATGTCCTTAGGTTAGTTAGGTTTAAGTAGTTATAAGTTCTAGGGGACTGATGACCTCAGAAGTTAAGTCCCATAGTGCTCAGAGCCAATTGAACCATTTTGAACCGTAAAACATCAAATCTCTGACATTGCTGCGACCGGAAAAAGATCCTGCAAGAACGGGACCAACAATGACTGAAGAGAATCGTTCAACGTAACAGAAGTGCAGCCCTTCCGTAAATTGCTGCAGATTTCAACGCTGGGCCGTCAACAAATATCAAGATGAGAACCATTCAATGAAAACATCATCGATATGAGCTTTCGGAGCCGAACGCCACGTGTGTAACCTTGATGACTGCATGACACAAAGCTTTACGCCTCGCCTGGGCCCGTCAACACCGACATTAGGCTGTTGATGACTGAAAACATGTTGCCTGGTCGGACGTGTTTCGTTTCAGATTCTGTAATGTGGATCGACGTGTACGGGTATGGAGATAACCCCATGAATCCATGGACCCTGCATGTCAGCAGGGGAGTGTTTAAGCTGAATGTAATGGTGTAGAGCGTGTGCAGTTGGAGTGATATGGGATCCCTGATACGTCTAGATGCAACTGTTACAGATGACATGTACGTAAGCATCCTGTCTGATCACCTGCATCCATTCGTGTCCGTTGTGTATTCCGACGGACTTTGGCGGTTTCGGAAGGACAATGCGACACCTCACACGTCCAGAATTGCTACAGAGTGGCTCCAGGAAAAGAGTTTAAACTCTTCCGCTGGCCATCAAACTCCCCAGACATGAACGTTATTGAGCATATCTGGTATCTGGGATGCCTTGCAACTTGCTGTTCAGAAGACATCTCCACCCCCCCCCCCTCCCCCCGCATCCCCGTACTCTTACGGATTTATGTATGGCCCTGCAGGATTCATGGTGTCAGTGCCCTCCAGTCGAGTTCAGAAATTAGTCGAGTCCATGGCATGTTATGTTGCGGTACTTATGCGTGCTCGCGACGGGCCCTACACAGTATGAGGTATATGTACCAGATTCTTTGGCTCTTCACTGTATAACACAGATAAACTCCGATGGCAGATATCCGACAAGACCACTCTGGTCCCTGTTAGTGACACAACATGTACGGTGACTGCTTACAGCCTCAGAGCTCTTCCACTACTATCCACGCTAATGGTGTCATTAGTCGTGCTACCCCACGGTTCGTCACGCATTCGTTTTGTAACGAGTGCCTTCTGAGCAAGAGCCGTGCATAGCCCATACATATCGCCCCAGAACGAACAGATTTGTTGCTACCACCTGTATATACACTTACTCGTACTTTGTAGCGTGTAAGTACGAGGTGCGACAATGAGGCTGATTTTCTTTGCAAGATGTGGCAACCCTGCAGGCTTGTGTAGGCACAATATCGTTGACCTTGGTCTATAAGCTGCTTCTAGTCCAAGTGGCACATCGATGCAACTGCTCAGTCATGAGTTGTCCTGTAATAAGTTAACACCTGTTTGTGTCTCTCATCACGGAAATGGAACCGCATAATATTGCGCAACGGTATGCCATTTCTTTTTGCGTTAAATTGGGTGAGAACGCGACGACAACTTGCAGTAAGCTTCAGAAGGCTTTTGGAAAGGAGGTTATGTCAAGAGCTCAAGTTTTTCGTTGGCATAAAATGTTTAGTGAAGGCAGAACGAATGTTGAAGATGAAGACCGCAGTGGACGACCATCAACCTCACGGACAGATGTCAACAGGGTGCGTGAACTCATACGATCTGAACGAAGATTATCTGTGAAAATGATTGCAGAAGAACTGAACATCAATAGAGAAACGGTTCGTCTAATAGTAACTGAAGATCTTGGTATGAGAAAGATTTGTGCAAAAATGGTCCCCAGAAATCACACACCACAACAGCGAGAAACATGTAAAAATGTGGCAGCCGATCTGTTAGAGCAAACGGAAATCAGTCCAGAATTGTTGAGCCGTGTTATCACTGGCGATGAAAGTTGCTTTTTCAGTACGATCCAGAGACAAAACACCAAAGTTTGCAATGGTGCTCAAAGGGATTATCCAGACCAAGAATAGCTCACATGTCAAAGTCAAAAGTGAAATGCAATGCTTGTGTGCTTCTTTGATTCCAAGGGAATTGTTCATAAACAGTGGGTGCCTCCTGGACAAACACTTAACCAATATTACTACAAAGAAATTTTAGAAAGACTTCGTAAAAGAGTTCTTCGTGTCCGAGCCAACATTGCTGATAATTGGATTCTCCATCACGATAATGCGCCATCCCATACTGCTGTGTCAGTACAGCAATTTTTAACCTCAAAACAAATTTCAGTACTACCACAGCCACCTTATTCACCAGATATCGCCCCGTGAGACTTTTTTCTATTTCCAAGAGTCAAAATGGCGATCAAGGGACACCATTTTCAAACAAGACAAGATGTCCGAAAAGCTGTGACGAGGGTCTTGGAGAATATTACAGAAGATGAGTTCCAGAAATGTTACCATCAATGGCAGAAGCGCTGGAAAAAGTTTGTGCAATCAGAAGGGAACTACTTTGAAGGAGACAACACTAAAATTGACTAAAACGGTAAGTAACATTTTTTTTCACATCAGTCTCATTACTTTATTGTCGCACCTCGTATACCTCTGGACTGCCAGACAGCTGCAACTTCGCGTGGCGTGGATTCGACAAATTCTTCGTAGGTTTCCGCAGGTATACGGTATCAGGCACCTGCACACAGGTCACGCAGTTCACAGCTTTCATGATGTCTTCGATTATCATCAGCGCTCCCATGTAGTACAGGCATAATAAGACCAGCACTGTAGATCATCTGTGAGGCAGGCATATTTAGAGCAGCAGTTCCTCTCGATGATGCCATATTCAGGCACGATAATCAACTTGGTGTAACAAGAAACGTGATTAATCTGACAAGCGACACCTTTCCCAGATTAATCTCTATGATCTCGTGCCCAGCTGCTGTCATAACTGACGATGCCAGAGGGTCAACTTGTGAACAGGTTGGGATCGTCTGCTACGGAACACCGTGTTCAACAATGTCCACTGAATGGAGTGCTACGAAACGCTTATGCCATAGATGCTCAAGTGCTCACGGCAGTAGCACGCCAACGGCCGACCAACTTCACTTCGGGATTGCCGTACGGAACAACCCACCCATCATTTTGCACGACAATGCGCGGGCGCATACAGCGCAACCTGTGGCTGTTCTGTTCGGTCGATGGGACTGGGAAGTACTGTAGTATCCACCATACTCCCCGGACTTAAGTCCTTGTGACTTTGATTTGATTCTGAAGATGAAGGAACCACTTCGTGGCATTCGCTTCAGAACTGTTCCAGAGATTTGACAGGCAGTAGACCTCTGCATTCGCACCATCAACAGAGCAGGCTCTGCTAACAGTATACTACGCCTTCCACATCGCTGGCAACGGGTTCTACACAACGCTAGTGACTAATTTGAAGGACAGTAACAGGTGCTAACATGTAACTCTTTTGTATCGGTTGTGAATAAATAGTTGCCACTATTTAAGTTCCAACCCTCGTATTTACCACGTTGCAAAGAATGTGTACTGTTGATGACTGGGAGACTACGATATGAAGGGCTCATTTCAATAATGGTACAAGTCCATTACCTCCACTTTTCTGCCTATAATGCATCTGAAATTAATGATCCAAACAAACAGAAAGAAAGGTTCATCTCGAGCAAGAAGCACATGCTTGAATATTTCTGGTATCTCAACCGCAGATTTTTCAGCGCTCATTTAACTTTAGGACTCTGTATCTCACAATGAACAAAAATGGGCTATTGAAATAAGCCCTTCATATGATAAAAGCTCAATCAAGTTCCACGATTCTTTTGAACTTATTGTAAAAAACGGTGGAGGAGAGAGGTTACACCGACCCAGAGAGGTATCCTTACCCAGGTTTGACATTACGAATATGAATAACTAAGTACTTGGCCTGCAAGTAAACGTTGTTTGGAAAAGTAATAAATGATTGGGAAGCTGAAATTACAGGTGGTGAACCCAGAGAACTAACACGAAGTAAAATCAGTTTTCTACGGAAAATGAAAATCCAAGTACAGCCAATCAAAACAACAAGATAACACTCGACGTTCCATCCATTCTGCGGAGCAAAATCAAGGGAAACTGGACGAATGTTAAACAAATATGGGATTAAAACTGTCTTTGGGCCTCCTAAGGAAATCAAATAGATGTTGTGCTCTGTAAAAGGTAGTCATGGCCGGTCTCACTGGGATTTATCGCATTCAATGTGAGTGTGACACTATCTACGTGAGACGGTCTAGTCGAACGGTTTCCCTGCGCTGTGCCGAATATTAGTCGAACATCAAGCACAGGAACCTAGAACAACCTGCTATTCCCAAACATAGCCTTACAAACAAGCACAAAATCTTGTTTGAGTAAACACCTTTTTAGAACATCCATAAGGCAGCCGGGACACTTATCACCAAAGAGGACGAGCACATTAGAACACTTGTCAACAAATTTAATAGAGATACATTATTCGCCCAACCCCATTGAATCCTGGACCTTGACGAGGTGCAGTAGCTTGGGCGTGTCGACGATACAGATAGCCATACTATAGGTGCAGCTGTAACAAACGAGTGTCTGTAAAGAGAAAAGACAAAGTGTCGCTCCTGAAGAGAGGCAGCAGCCTTTTCAGTAGTTGCAGGGGCAACAGTCTGGATGATTGACATATCTTGCCTTGCAACATAAGCCAATATGGCCTTTCTGTGCTGATACTGTGAGCAGCTGGAAGCAAGGGGAAACTACAGTCGTTAATTTTTCCCCCGAAGGCATGTGGCATTGATGTATGGGTTAGTAATGATGGCATCCTCTTGGGTAAAATATTCCGAAGGTAATACAGTCCCGCATTCGGATCTCCGGCCGGGGACTACTCAGGAGGACGTCGTTACCAATAAAAAGAAAACGCCAGATTGAAATTCTCACTCTGCAGCGGAGTGTGCACTGATATGAAACATCCTGGCAAATGGTTCAAATGGCTCTGAGCACTATGGGACTTAACATCTATGGTCATCAGTCCCCTAGAACTTAGAACTACTTAAACCTAACTAACCTAAAGACAGCACACAACACCCAGCCATCACGAGGCAGAGAAAATCCCTGACCCCGCCGGGAATCGAACCCGGGAACCCGGGCGTGGGAAGCGAGAACGCTACCGCACGACCACGAGATGCGGGCATCCTGGCAGATTAAAACCGTGTGCCGGTCCGATATTCGAAATTAGGACCTTTGCCTTTCGAGTGTAGGTGAAGGGCACTTGATTGTGAATTTAAAAAGGGAAATGGGCAAGGCGAATTGAGATATAGTAGGAATTGCCAAAGTTCGGTGACAGAAGGAACAGGACTTCTGGTCAGATTACTACAAGGTTATCAACTCAAAATCGATGGAGAGTAATGCAGGAATTGGACTAATAATGAACAGGAAAATAGGATGTGGGTAACCTACTATGAACAGCCTAGTGAACGCATTTTCGTAGCCAAGATAGACACAGAGCCAATACCCACTACAGCAGTACATGTTTATGTGTCATCCAGCTCCGCAGATGCTAAAGAGACTGAAAGAATGTGTGATCTGATAAAAGGTGTTATTCCGGGAGACGAAAATTTGATTATGATGGGGGATTGAAATTCGATATTAGGAAAACGTAGACAAGGAAAAATAGTAGGTGAACATGGAGTGTGGAAAAGGAATGGGAGAGGAAGAGGCATGACAGAGTTTTGCACAGAACATAATTTAATAATCGCTAACACTTGATATAAGAATTGAACTATAACAGGACACGAATTTACGGAAGTGGAACATATTGGAGGTTTACTGAATATCAAGAGAAACTTTTAAAAACATTTATTTGAGTTGTACCATGTTCTATCGTATTACTCAGTTCTTAGCAATAAGACTAACTCTAGAAATATTGTCTACACAAGTAAATGCTCTTTCCAATTTTATGTTGAACATCAGTTTAAAAAAATACAACTTCATAAAATGGAAACTTCATATACTGTTAACTGTCTTACTAGGCTTTTACAGAACACACTGTGCTTTGAACAACTACACTCTAAACACATTAGTTTTACGATAAGGTAGAAAATTTATAAAACTCTTCTTGTCATCAGCAAGCGTATTCACTCATTTAAAAACCACATAAAATATTCACTCAACATTGAACTTCAAACTTCTTAAGCACTATCCACTCCTTTGACTCGTCTGTTTCTCAAAACTTCAGACGTTACTCTTTCTCTCTGACTTTACATCAACTACAAACTTAAAAATTGTTTATCAAAATGACAATTGTCAGCTGTAGTAAGGCAAGAGTCCTACTTCCTTCACAGACGGATTCTACCTGTATTAAACAGAACTGTAACACACTTTCATTATGTTATTAGCACAATCGCGTGGCAAAAACGTCGCTTCACTGGTTATTAAATCTGCCGATTCCCCAGATTCACGTACTGTCTGTCTCAGCTCGCAGTCGAACATCAGCTGCACGTTCCTCTGTCCTTGCTGATGCCAATCCACGTACGGTGATGAAGGATAGTCGAGCAGCAGCTAACGGATAAAACTTCCGTCCTCCCATTGTTCACATCGCCACCGGCTGCCGAGTGCATCGTTCTGCAAGCTGCCTTGTGTCAGCTACCGCGGATAGCGTACTGTTTAAAGCTCTGTATAAAGGACAGTATGGCCTTCTATTCCCCAGCGTTTGCCGCCGTCCGCAGTTCAGCATTGGCTGAAGCCGAATAACGTGACCTTAGCAGCCATTGTGGGTCCAGGCATTACATGTGAAGCACAGGAAGTGTTGTGAATTTTCGAAGTTTTAAGAAAATAATGTCTCAGTGCTGTGCTTTTGTCTGTTCGTTTCGAGGCGAAAAGGGAGAAAAGCTGTACGGAATTCCCTCCGAAGGGAGAGATACAACAAGAAGGAGAATGTGGCTGATACTGATGAAAATCAGCAGAGCCAACATGTAGCCCACTCAGTTACTTTTATTCATTTCTGGCCTTTTGTCTTTGTCTCCTTTTTACATTTCTCTTATGTACTTTTCAATCCATTCGAACAGCAGAAAAGGTCAGGAGAGCTAATAGGATGGTTTTGGTTCAAATCGCTCTGAGCACTATGGGACTTAACATCGGAGGTCATCAGTCCCCTATAACCTAGCACTACTTAAACCTAACTAACCGAAGGACATCACACACATGCATGCCCGAGGCAAGATTCGAACCTGCGACCGTAGCGGTCGCGCGGTTCCAGACTGAAGCGCCTAGAACCGCTCGGCCACAACGGCCGGCTTAGGATGGTTTAATGGTAATTGAATTACAAATAGAAATCTTAGAGATAAAACTGTCACTGTGAGTAAATAAAACAAAAAATAGTGCGTGGTACCTACAACGTTATCATGACGGGTGAAAAATTTGCCCGGATTGACTGTACAATATGGTTTAAACATATATTAGGATGCACACAATAATACATTGTACTTTGTGCCACACAGTATAAGGTACAAAATGAAAAAAATTGCACTATGCGTGTACCAAATCAACGACCTTTCATTCAATAACCAGTAACGTTACCAGGAGACTATCGCTAAGGTGCAACCTGGCCACTAATCTATATTGTATTAATACGAATATAGTTGTTACTGTTTCCTACAGCCTACTTTTGATCGTGGAGTTAGTATTATTCGAACACTTAAAAAAAAATTGTATTCTCTTGTACTTTCGTAATCCGCAGACAAAACTTTATGGGACAGATCTGACAAAAATACACTCCTGGAAATGGAAAAAAGAACACATTGACACCGGTGTGTCAAACCAACCTTACTTGCTCCGGACACTGCGAGAGGGCTGTACAAGCAATGATCACACGCACGGCACAGCGGACACACCAGGAACCGCGGTGTTGGCCGTCGAATGGCGCTAGCTGCACAGCATTTGTGCACCGCCGCCGTCTGTGTCAGCCAGTTTGCCGTGGCATACGGAGCTCCATCGCAGTCTTTAACACTGGTAGCATGCCGCGACAGCGTGGACGTGAACCGTATGTGCAGATGACGGACTTTGAGCGAGGGCGTATAGTGGGCATGCGGGAGGCCGGGTGGACGTACCGCCGAATTGCTCAACACGTGGGGCGTGAGGTCTCCACAGTACATCGATGTTGTCGCCAGTGGTCGGCGGAAGGTGCACGTGCCCGTCGACCTGGGACCGGACCGCAGCGACGCACGGATGCACGCCAAGACCGTAGGATCCTACGCAGTGCCGTAGGGGACCGCACCGCCACTTCCCAGCAAATTAGGGACACTGTTGCTCCTGGGGTATCGGCGAGGACCATTCGCAACCGTCTCCATGAAGCTGGGCTACGGTCCCGCACACCGTCAGGCCGTCTTCCGCTCACGCCCCAACATCGTGCAGCCCGCCTCCAGTGGTGTCGCGACAGGCGTGAATGGAGGGACGAATGGAGACGTGTCGTCTTCAGCGATGAGAGTCGCTTCTGCCTTGGTGCCAATGATGGTCGTATGCGTGTTTGGCGCCGTGCAGGTGAGCGCCACAATCAGGACTGCATACGACCGAGGCACACAGGGCCAACACCCGGCATCATGGTGTGGGGAGCGATCTCCTACACTGGCCGTACACCACTGGTGATCGTCGAGGGGACACTGAATAGTGCACGGTACATCCAAACCGTCATCTAACCCATCGTTCTACCATTCTTAGACCGGCAAGGGAACTTGCTGTTCCAACAGGACAATGCACGTCCGCATGTATCCCGTGCCACCCAACGTGCTCTAGAAGGTGTAAGTCAACTACCCTGGCCAGCAAGATCTCCGGATCTGTCCCCCATTGAGCATGTTTGGGACTGGATGAAGCGTCGTCTCACGCGGTCTGCACGTCCAGCACGAACGCTGGTCCAACTGAGGCGCCAGGTAGAAATGGCATGGCAAGCCGTTCCACAGGACTACATCCAGCATCTCTACGATCGTCTCCATGGGAGAATAGCAGCCTGCATTGCTGCGAAAGGTGGATATACAGTGTACTAGTGCCGACATTGTGCATGCTCTGTTGCCTGTGTCTATGTGCCTGTGGTTCTGTCAGTGTGATCATGTGATGTATCTGACCCCAGGAATGTGTTAATAAAGTTTCCCCTTCCTGGGACAATGAATTCACGGTGTTCTTATTTCAATTTCCAGGAGTGTATATTTGAATCCAATGCTTTATGTCGTTTAACAAAAGAGACATGTGGCGAATTTTCGTAGTACCGAGTAGCAGAAAGAAAAGTGAGTCGTTGTAGAGCTTTAAATTAGCGATGGATTTTTCCTTGCACTTGCGAGCTAATATTGGTTCCATTTTGTGCTGCTGACTATTGGATAGGATCAATTTAACGCTATTTACGAAAACAGGTGTTCAAACTCGATATCGCAATAAGAACTGTGAAATCTGCTTTCGCTATTAATAAAGGATAGCAAGGAAAAAACTGTGTCATGCTCCCCACAAAAAATGCTTTTCGACGCATTTAGCTTAAATGTGTGGAGATTTTTTGTTGCTTTAGCAACATGTTCCGTTTGAAGACTCTGATTAGTTTTAGCAGTGCATTAGACAGTTCAGTGCACTTCTTTAACATAGACAGCTAAATATGCTGCAGAAGTCAATGTATCACCAGCGGCGCAGCGGACCCCAAATGGCGCCCGCTGGCAAGTTGGCCTTACTTCCCCTATGTAGAGCTTTAGTAGTGCTCGGCTCGGATGCGTCCTCTCCTGGTGACCACAGTTATCTGCAGACAGCCAAGCCTCGCTCGTGCTCGCCATTCTATGCTTAACTCCGCTCCCCAAATCAGCTCCCTTTGCTCCTCCTCTACAACATTCACATATGGATTATATAGACCAGCTGCTTAGCTCGGTTCTCCGAAAAACTGCCAAAAAACTATGGCTCAAGCCCGATCTAGCGAGGTCGATCGTTCGACACGACTCATCCTCCCTCTCCTTGACCTATCCTAGGCTCAAGCTCACCATCATGAAGCATTACATTTTGAAGCCAGAGAGAATCAAATAAACGGTAAATATTACATACAGAGTCCTCAGCATGAATACTGTTCAAATGAATGTACGGTAGGTTGCAGCTGTTATTCAAAAAATAACAGGCTTGCACAGCATAGACTAGCGTGCGGAGCTGCTTCAAACCAATCTTCGGACTGAAGACCACAACAACAACAGCAACAAGAACAGGATTCACATTGAATAGTGCGTCGAAGAGTGCACTTGAGATGCACAGATTGCATAGCAACATACCCCTTAATTATATGTCGTGATGGGAACAAGGACATTGTGAGTGACATTAGATCGTTGGCACCACTGCAGTCTGACAGAAAGGACTATACAGGGTGTTACAAAAAGGTACGGCCAAACTTTCAGGAGACATTCCTCACGCACATATAAAGAAAAGATGTTATGTGGACATGTGTCCGGAAACGCTTAATTTCTATGTTAGAGCTCATTTTAGTTTCGTCAGTATGTTCTTCCACCTACGCTCAATGGAGCACGTTATCATGATTTCATACGGGATACTCTATCTGTGCTGCTAGAACATGTGCCTTTACAAGTACGACACAACATGTGGTTCATGCATGATGGAGCTCCTGCACATTTCAGTCGAAGTGTTCGTACGCTACTCAACAACGGATTCGGTGACCGATGGATTGGTAGAGGCGGACCAATTCCATGGCCTCCACGCTCTCCTGACCTCAACCCTCTTGACTTTCATTTATGGGGGCATTTGAAAGCCCTTGTCTACGCAACCCCCGTACCAAATGTAGAGACTCTTCGTGCTCGTATTGTGGACGGCTATGATACAATACGCCATTCTCCAGGGCTGCATCAGCGCATCAGGTATTCCATGCGATGGAGGGTGGATCCATGTATCCTCGCTAACGGAGGACATTTTGAACATTTCCTGTAACAAAGTGAAGTCACGCTGGTACATTCTGTTGCTGTGTTTCCATTCCATGATTAATGTGATTTGAAGAGAAGTAATAAAATGAGCTCTAACATGGAAAGTAAGCGTTTGCGGACACATGTCCACATAACATATTTTCTTTCTTTGTGTGTGAGGAATGTTTCCTGAAAGTTTGGCCGTGTCTTTTTGTAACACCCTGTATATTTACGACCAGTTGTTAAATCCTGCCTGCTCGTCAAACATGGGATGTCTAGGATAGCTAGACAACATTCAAACAAATCGTATAAAGAGTTTTATTACAAAATGAAAAAAATTACAATACTTAACTTTGTGAAATAGATAGATGTGTCGCAAGCAAAGGGCGACCTGCAAAGTAAGCAAGGTTCTTCAGCATAAACAATCGTAATACAAGCTCTATTGAGGTGGCTAGTCTTGAAGGTACTCTTCGACTGGGCCGCGACCAGTCGGACACGGCGCTTTTGTCCTCTTCGCATAGAGGCCGCTGCTGTCGCGTTGCCGTCCTGGAGAGGGGTCGGTCAGCGAACGATTGTCTGACGTCTTCTCACAACCCTCTCTGCTCTATCGTCCCTGACTGCAGTGCCGGCGCTTGGCTTTGCGCCGTAATACCAGTAAACAACGCCTGAAGAGGCGAGGCTTTTTTAATAGGAATTGGCGGTGTTACATAGGGAAATTCCATGTTGGTTGTGCTAGGTTTGGAATTCGGGCAAATTTATACCTCTCTGAATGAATGGAGTTCCTTATCAAAGAAACTGATGTGTCTAATTAGTATAGTTAATGTAAAAAGTTGGTGAATAAATCTCATTATCACATTTTAGTGATAACACTAATGGATAATTAAGCATATTTCAGTTCCTTTCCTTTACCCAATTCTCAGACACATGTTTTTATGACAAAATATTTTGAGTTATAAATGTTAGCGAAAACAAAGGAAAAAAGACCAAAGACTGAAGCTTAAGGATTTATAAAATTCAGCGCTTTCTCCTTCAATGACGCAACCGATGGCTGCATTTCACAGTAATTTGGAGAGTATAGATGCAGTGTCGATGTGTAGGCTACATAAAATCAACACCACACTAGTTATCTAGTTAGAGTTTGTAACCAATATGTCCTTTAAATTCAGCTCACAGTTGCTTTTTAAAACGAATTTGGAAACTGTACTACCTGCTCCATATAATGTATCTGCTATAGTATCAGCCACGTCCATGCAGTGTCAGTTTCTAACCTTTTGCTGTGATCATTTAAACACTACACTATACTCTTCTACTACTCAGATATTTAAATTTGTTCATACAAACGTCGCCTACAATCATTAGTCGAATTAAATAAATACAAAATTTACAATTAATTATATACAATAGAGGTAGGGGATGACATTGAATATCATCCACATTACTTATGACTGAGTAATTTTCTCGTTCCTTCCCTATGTGACACATATTATCCCATCACTTTCTTTCTTTTCACATTTGTTTCATATCCAGCCATTAATTTGCGTCCTTCCTTCGAACTTTTTGATGTATGGTCCAAGTTCCCACGATAAATAGAATTGCCGGCGTACACTTGCAATTAGCCACAGATGTCTCTTTAAATGTCCCCATTTTGACAGTGGGTTAACTGGTCCACCGATTCATCGGCAACATCCTACACCGTAAATTTCTATCAACTTTATGTGTAACTTGTTAATGGAGACCCTTCGACGATAAGATGTGACAAGCTGGAAGATTTGATACCTGATTGAGAAATTCTAGCAGAGATGATAATTGTTGGGGGCTATTGGAAATGTTACACAAATCTTTAAAAAAAAAAAAAAAAACAGTTTCGGCAAGGCTGGCTAGTAAATAATTTTATTGATTACCGTTTTCGACATATCTGTAGTGTCATCATCGGATCTGAAAATTGAATAAACAACCATAAGTCAAAGTGGTTAATACATACATGAATTCATGTAAACACTATATGCATTACCGAAGCATTAGAATGTATCTTGTAGCATATTAACGGATGTATATGATCTTTACAAACCTGCAAGCCACGTGGTGATCTTGCGCCAATTTACAATAAAAAGTAACAAGGAACGTCAGCATCTCACACATAAAATACACAAATACAAAACACAGATCTTGTTGTGCTGATGTCTTAGACCACTCGTGAACTTAACACGGCACTAACGACTGAGCTTGTGCACTATTTGTACAGATGAGTCTGTATACAGTTGCTTACATTGCGGCAGTCGACAGACGACAGTCGGTATTTACTCGCGTAAATTTCAAACTACATGTGCCACAATGCAAATCCCTTCTTGCCTCCAGTCTCATTAAAATTAATTTTGACAGAACTGGGTGACATTTTTAAATTACAAATTTACGATTAATTATGTTTTGAAAACATAAAGTGTCTTTTTTAAATGTATATTTACGATGAAACATAGTTCAGATTATTTATCCACACACAATATACGCATCGAACCAACTGACAAAAATCGATCACCATGATAACTGAATTCAAAATAGTACGGGATCACAGCCGCACAGCGCATTGAATACAAGATACTGTGGAGCTCGTGGTATAAATTCGATATGGTGCCTGATGTCTGCTCAGGATTACATCCATAAACGAAATCACTGAAATATATATACGATATGGCAATGAACAAGACCCTTCTTACATAATCATTCTACAACAAACCGTTAGGTAATCATTACACTATACAAGATAAACTACAAAAAAATCCTATATTCATAATATCCACATATACCACTGAATGTACCTGCAAATTTGTATCATTGTACGACACATACTTCAGGAAATATGACGTCATAATCATTGAGGTGAGTGAAAAGTTAGATTTCCTTTCAACGGAGCGCAAATTATCCAGACTATACGCGTCCGAAGGTTGACAATAATGAGAGCACTTAGTGGCTTCCAACAAACTCATTCGCAAATGAATCACATGTTTGAAGCTGTTTTATACATGGAAGTTACAAATCGGGGTTTGGGGAGGCACGGGGGAATTACTGGTAAGGAGACTAAAGAGTAACGGTAAAACGTTTCATTTTAGTCTCTATTCATAACAGAGGTAGTGATCCATGTAAGACGAAATATAAATATTCATGTGGTACTTGTTAATAATAATGTATTCCAAAAATGAAGGTCGGACAGGTAACTGTTTTATACCAACTATCCGCTGTAAATGACCTTGATACTCAACCAAAAAGTAAGAAAGTTAACACCGTGCATCTAAAAATAAATTACACCAGTTACTGGAACTTCAAAATGCCGATTATAAAGTGTCCGTATCACGACGCAGTAGTCAAAGTCATCTGTTGCCGTTGGGGACTGTCGATTTGCCGCAATCAGCAGCGATAAAAGCTGTTATGAAACAAAGTTAAACAGAGTTAAATGAAATCTGTTTTCAGAGGGATACTGACACACAACTTCTCTTATCTTCTGGCAACAAACGCACCCAAAATCTTACATATGAATCAGATGTAACAGCACATAGTCGGCCAAGGCACATTTTTACAGAAGCTGTTTCAGACTACAAAAAACTCGTATTCAAATATGATCACAAACAATCCGCATTGTGAATCTGTTTCTGCGAAAGAAAATGGAAAATGAAAATTTGCAAATCTGTCTGAAGCAGTGTTTGAGGAACAGGGGGACCCCCCATACTGTAAATCACAGATTTTGATGCGCTTCAAATATGTTGTAGATGCACTTACCCTGAGTACCTGGCTATCCGGTTTTTTAGCGACGGGCCTTCGTTTTTGAGAAAATCGATTTTGAAGTTCATTGCGCGTTTTGTATATCCGTAACATTACATATATTTCGAGCAAGTGAGTACTGTTTTTTAAAAAAAATCGACCGAATTTATCAATTTTACTTCAAAGAGTATCAACAAACAGTGTAAGGTGTGACAAATTATAAAGATGTATTCATTTATTAATTTCTTCAAATATTCATTCCGTTTGTGGTTCGCAGTTGGAGTTCCAAATGTTCGCACAAAGGTCGCTTCTTTTATTGCCTGAAATCGATCTGCGCCCATTATTGTCCCCTATCCCGCGAATACCGTTAGCCGTAACGGGAACCCCAGCTGCTAGGCCAATGAGGATGCGAGTTGCATTCCTTTACGTTCGCATCTATCTACAGCTCCAGTTGCTCGCAAAGCGTCTCTAGTCCCGTGTGTTAGAAAAATTCTATGAAATGGAAGAACCAAGTTTTTCTGCAGTAGTGCAGCCAGAAGAACATCCACAAATAAAGGATTTAAACGAAGAATCAAAAGGCGAAATCACAAATGCCATTAAATACACCGAAAATCTACTCCGCGATTTGAATCTCGTAAGGAATACACCGCCTAGCGTCATCTCTGCCAGTTCCGTTGCAATTGGCGATGAGATATGTATCGGAATACAGGATCTCTTGGTCGAAAGACAGATCATTATTGATGATGAATTGATAGATTTCAGCGAAGAAGGTGAATTGGGACAATATGAGGCGAACCACAAACGGAATCAATATTTGAAAAAATTAATAACTGAATATATCTTTATAATTTCGCACATCTTACACTGTTTGTTGATATTCTTTGAAATAAAATTGAAAAATTCCGTAGATTTTGAAAAAAAAAGTACTCGAACAGGATTCGAACACGGTACCTCCAGCGCGGTAGCCGTGAACCTTTATCGCTGCGGTACCCTAACGTGATTGAAATATATCTAATGTTACGGATATACAAAACGCGCAATGAACTTTAAAATCGATTTTCTCAAAAACCAAGGCCGGTCGCTAAAAGACCGGATAGCCAGGTACTCAGAGTAAGTGCCTCTATAGCATATTTGAAGCGCATCAAAATCCGTGATTTACGGTATGGAGGGTCCCCTCAGGCTGGCCAGTTAGCAGCCCACGGTAGTTAATAAGCTGTGTGGATTCGATAAGCGTCTGGTTTACCTCCCTGTCTCGAAAGCTAGCGCGCTACGCATTGCACTATGCGAGCAAGTAAAGATTGTTCCAAACTTCCAAACGTATTACGTTCTCCAACATTCACGGTCCAGTGACATTAACGTGACCACCTGTCAAAAGTGTCGGAAGAGAGTCAGTGAGGTTCGGGAAGGTACTGACAGGCCATGCCGACTCCAGTTGCCGTGGCCAGTTGCTCTGGGTTTTACGGCTGAAGATCCATGGCGACACCAGCTCGATCGAGGTGTTCCCATACATTCTCGAGTAGTTTTAAATTCGGAGGGGTTGGTGGCTGCGGGAGTGTGTAAACTCATCCGTGTGCTCTTTGAACCACGCTCGCACACTGCGAGCTGTGTGACACGTTGCATTGTCCTGGTAGTAGACGCCGTCGTGCCGAGGAAAAACAAACTGCAAGTAGGGCTGGATGTGGTCCCTTAGGACAGATGCAGACTTGTGTCGATCCATAGTGCCTTCCAGAATGCCGAGATCGCCCAGGGAATGCCACGAAAACATTCCCCATTGTCATCCCTCAGTGGACGTCCACTTGCAGTATTGGAGTACAAATTCCGATATGTTCGTCGGCGATCAACAGCAGTAAGCACGGGTGCTTGAAGCAGGCGCTTGCTGCGACGGCACATACGCAGCAACGTTCGCTGAACGGTCATTGAGGAGACACTGTCGATAGCCCTTTCGTTCGATTGCTTAACAGTTGCACGTCTATTCGCCAGTACATGTCCGCAGCCGTCGTTAATCCCCGGCGTCTATGGCCCTTAGTGCACTGTAGTTGCATTGACGCCGATTTCTCGTAGCGCCATTTTGCTGTGGATGGCGACGGGGGAACAGTTTACAAACTTAACTCTGTCCGAACAGGCCTGGGTACCGGTCGACAGCCGTGTCATATTCAGCCGATAGGCATCACTGGATGCGGATGTGGAAGAGCATGTGGTCAGCACCCTACTATCCCGGCCGTGTTAGTTTTCGTGACCGGAGCCCCTACTTCTCAATCAAGAAGCTCCTCATGGCCTAAAAGTAAATGTCGAGTGACTAGGGCCTCCCGTCGGGTAGACGGTTCGCCAGGTGCAAGTCTTTCGAGTTGACACCACTTCGGCGACCTGCGCGTCGATGGGGATGAAGTGATGATGATTAGAACAAGACCCAGTCCCTGAGCGGAGAAAATCTCCGACCCAGCCGGGAATCGAACCCGGGACCTTAGGATTGACATTCTGTCGCGCTGGCCACTTTGGTTTTTTTTTTTTTTTTTTTTTTTTTTTTTACAAAATCAAATCAACTCCTACTTGGCACTGCCACTTTTAGTCAGCCATTAAAAAAAGAAATTAACTAACGCTTTTCAAGCGTTGCACCTAAGACAGCACGCCAGCAAACAAAAAAAATGGTTCAAATGGCTCTGAGCACTATGGGACTTAACATCTGAGGTCATCAGGGCCCTAGAACTTAGAACTACTTAAACCTAACTAACCTAAGGACATCACACACATCCATGCCCAAGGCAGGATTGGAACCTGCAACCGTAGCGGTCGCGCGCTTCCAGACTGAAGCGCCTAGAACCGCTCGGCCAAACCGGCCGGCTCATTGTTTTCTTTATGTATGTATTTATTTATGTATTTTACATGATTACATTTAGGAAACGAGTCTAGTAACTGTTTGTTACAACAAAGGTGGCATTCAAAGAGTAAACAAAGTAAATAAAAATGTAAATCAGTAATGCAATTTCAGCTAAAAAAGTTCTTCAATAAACGTAACTGGTTCCATTTGGTACTTCGCCATCGTTATCTGCTATCTCCAACAACGACCTTGAAGGGTATCTGCGACGGAGGCATTCTGCTTCGCTAGTACCTCAAGGAAGACAGCAATCCTTGACGTGCCGGCCGGAGTGGCCGAGCGGTTAAAGGCGCTACAGTCTGGAACCGCACGACCGCTACGGTCGCAGGTTCGAATCCTGCCTCGGGCATGGATGTGTGTGATGTCCTTAGGTTAGTTAGGTTTAAGTAGTTCTAAGTTCTAGGGGACTTATGACCATAGCAGTTGAGTCCCATAGTGCTCAGAGCCATTTGAACCATTTTTTTGAATCCTTGAAGTAGCCTGTCTCTTCCTTCTCTCATCGCTGACAAGGCAGGACGTGCAGCTGTAAGTGACGGTATCTCGGTGTGCGTTCGAGGGGATTGTGAGCATTTTGTATGAACCACCAGTAATCAAGCTGCTCTTTCTCTCCGTCGATAAAGATATAGGCGACGGTAATTCCTTTGAACCATGTAAGCGCATATTTTGCGGCGGGAAAGTAAGGTTCATCTGGACAGAGTAAGGTCTGAGAGTCAATCATATCAGGCGTGATCCAGAGGTAACAAGCCAAACTCCGGACGACGATACGCATGTAAAACCTTGTTCATCGGTATCCAAGAGGTGACAATCTGGGCAATAAGGTGAGTCTGCCAGTCCAATAGCGTGAAGTCGCTGTCGTGTCGCATATTTTTTGTTGGCGATCTGATACCATTTCGAACGCACCGTGGACGGTTTTCCACACTCTTGGCCAATGAACCGTAGGGTAGTTGTTTTCCACCACGTTATGGGGAACAGGCCGCAGAGGGTTGGTATAAAAATCTTTCGCCTTTGGTGGACGTATGGCGGGGAGGTTCGAGCTGACAGCTGTAATCAAGAATGAAGGTCGACACATGGGAGAGCTGTGGTGCGACGTGAGCATCCAACACCGGCGGGACTTGAGAGACCGGCATCAGAACCTGTAGTAAACGACCCGTGAGAGAGGTGTGTTGACTTTTCCATCGATTCCTCATGTTGCTCATGTAAAGGACAGCTGCTGTCGCCCTGACGTTGACCAATCCCAGCCCCCCACTCGAGCTACCGGGGGCGGACCTCAGTTGGCCTGAAAAGGGCTGAATGTACCCCGCTTGCTAACAGCGATCGGTAGACCTGGACTGTCACCCATCCAAGTACCAGCCAAACTCGATAGTGCTTCACTGCGGTGACCTGACGGGAACCGGTGTTACCACAGCGCCAAGGCCGTGTTTACGAACTTAGCCATTTCGGAACTGCTTCCACTCGGAAGTGATTCCACCCCTGGCTCGGAAGTCAACGATCGTGTCCTTCTGGACGTCAGATAAATCTCTCCGTTTCCGCGTTAAGACAACGACTGCACTGTGTTACGCATCCCCCCGACATGCATTATACACCCTCCGCTGCTAGCACTGCCACCGGTGCGGGGTTCCTGCACATTGATGCTGTACGCGATGGTCACGTTAATGTGACTGGATCGTGTGTACCTCGTGTGTTCTCTACATCTACGTGATTACTCTGCTATTCACAATAAAGTGCCTGGCAGAGGGTTCGATGAACCACCTTCAAGCTGTCTAACCTTCCACTCTCGAACGGCGTGCATGAAAAATGATCATTTAAATTTTTCTATGCAAACCCAGATTTCTCTTATTTTATCGCGATGATCATTTCGTCCTCTGTAGGTGGGTGTCAAAGCAATATTTTCGCAATCGGAGGAGAAAACTGGTGATCGAAATTTCATGAGAAGATCCCGTCGCAACAAAAAAGTCCTTTGTTTTAATGATTGCCACTCCAATTCACGTATCATGTCTGTGGCACTCTCTCCCCTATTTCGCGATAGTACAAAACGAGCTATTCTTCTTTGAACTTCTTCCATGTCATCCGTCAGTCCCCCCTGATGCGGATGCTACCGCACAGAAATACTCCGCCGGTCGGAGTGGCCGTGCGGTTCTAGGCGCTACAGTCTGGAGCCGAGCGACCGCTACGGTTGCAGGTTTGAATCCTGCCTCTGGCATGGATGTGTGTGATGTCCTTAGGTTAGTTAGGTTTAATTAGTTCTAAGTTCTAGGCGACTGATGACCTCAGAAGTTAAGTCGCATAGTGATCAGAGCCATTTGAACCATTTTTTTAGAAATACTCCAGAATAGTGCGGACAAACGTGGTATAAGCAGTCTCTTTAATACTAGTAGATCTGCTGCATCTTGTAAGTGTTCTGCCAGTGCATCGCAGTCTTTGGTTTGCTCTATCCACAACATTATCCTTACGTTCGTTCCAGTTTACGTTATTTGTAATTGTAATCCCTAAGTATTTAGTTGAATTTCCAGCCTTCAGATTTGTGTTACTTATCGAGCAATCGAAATTTAGCGGATTTCCTTTAGTACTCGTATGAATAACTTCACACTTTTCTTTATTCAGGGTCAACTGCCACTTTTCGCTCCATACAGATATCTTATCTAAATCATTTTTCTATTCGTTTTGGTCATCTGATGACTTTACAAGACGGTAAATGACAGCATCATCTGCAAACATCCTAAGAGGGCTATTCAGATTGTCTCCTATGTCGTTAATATAAATCAGGAACAATAGAGGGCCTATAACACTTCCTTTGGGAAAGCCAGATATTACTTCTCTTTTACTCGATGACTTTCCATCTATTACTACGAACTGTGATCTTTCTGAAAGGCTAACACGGATCCAGTCACACAACTGAGGTGATATTCCATAGGCACGCAGTTTGGTTAGAAGACGCTTGTGAGGAAACGGTGTCTAAAGCCTTCTGGAAATCTAAAACTATGGAATCAGTTTGACATCCCCTGTCGATAGTACTCATTAATTCATGAGTATAGAGAATAGTTGTGTTTCACAAGAACGATATTTTCTGAATCATCGTTTTCTTCGAGATAATTCGCAATATCTTAACACAGTATATGTTCCAAAACCCTACTGCAAAGCGACGTTTCTGATATGGGCCTGTAATTCAGTGGATTACTCCTACTTCCCTTCTTGGGTATTAGTGTGACTTCAGCAATTTTCCAGTTTTTAGGTACGGACCACGACGGTAAAATTAGAGAACTGCAGAAGGATAATGACAGCCGCGCACTATTTGCAAATGGAAAAGGGAGGCTGAAGTAAGGATTGCGAGGGCGAGGGGGGAGGGGGGGATTAGGGGTGAAGCGATTCCGGTAGACCATTTATCTTTCGCCTCACATTGTCTGCGGTTTGCGATGCATATGTTACGTAACATTTGTCTTTTTCGTAAGAATTTATAGCTTGTTTTGGGCAATAAAACCATTTAAACAGTATTTTTTTACTAAACTGGAGGTAACAATTTAGACAATCGCATGATTTTACAAATGCCGGCCGGAGTGTTCGAGCGGTTCTAGGCGCTACAGTTTGGAACCGCGCGACCGCTATAGTCGCAGGTTCCAATCCTGCCTCCGGCATGGATGTGGGTGATGTCCTTAGGTTAGTTAGGTTTAAGTAGTTTTAAGTTCTAGGGGACTGATGACCACAGCAGTTAAGTCCCATAGTGCTCAGAGCCATTTTACAAATCCTTAACAATTCGAATAATCTAATGTGACTTTCAAATGGTTCAAATGGCTCTGAGCACTATGGGACTTAACATCTATGGTCATCAGTCCCCTAGAACTTAGAACTACTTAAACCTAACTAACCTAAGGACATCACACAACACCCAGTTAATGTGACTTTACCACAGCTGCAAAATACAACGCCTTCTGTATCGTAAATGTTGCTTCATGTGTCTTATAATGTATCTGACTACTTTAATTAATATTTATCGGTCCTTTTATGTTTCCCTACAGAAATGACAGTTGGAGCTTATGCTAAACGATAGGGCACTGGTGGTTTTGTAATGTAAGTACTCTTCACTCTGTGAGTAATTTCATATATTTATCACTTTTCACATACAACAGGGCCGGCCAGTGTGGCCGAGCTGTACTAGGCGCTACAGTCTGGAACCGCGCGACCGCTACGGTCGCAGGTTCGAATCCTGCGTCGGGAATGGATGTGTGTGATGTCCTTAGTTAGGTTGGTTAGGTTTAAGTAGTTCTAAGACCTCAGAAGTTATGTCTCATAGTGCTCAGAGCCATTTGAACCATTTTTGAACATACAACAGGTAAAACGAACCTTCGTTTTCCTATATATTTTTCTGTGTTTTGGCACTTTGTACCGACGAAGGAGGTCGATATCTGTTATGCTCCAATGAAATAAAGCAGTTTATGTATACAGCCTATGATTTTTTCCCCAGAATGTCTGTCATTTAATACAGTAGTGTTTGTCTATTTTTTATCGTCATTATTTAGCGGATTGTTTACTTTACACACGTGGCGGATTAAATTTTCTGGTCGCCAATTTTTGGAGCAATGTGCTGGGTTAAATGTAGTCTCACTGAGATAGCATGTAAGTATCAAATAAGACATAGGGATGGTTCTTAGACAGTACTTGCCTAGGAAAGTTTCCGTCCATTCAATAGGAAAATGGATTAGCCTAATCAAACACCGTAGAGCCTGTAATCCACTGTTCATCAGTATCGGTTGCTGAGGACTGCACGCTCGCAAAGTCACTGCGCTTGCGCACTCACACGAAGCTATTGCGAAACTCTTATCGCGCGCCCGCTAACTGACGTCACGAGACGCGAGGCCGGGCCGCTTACCAGCGCTTACCCAAGAACATCTGCACAGGCGCGGGCCGCCGCGTTTGCGTCTAGCCGCGGCGGCAGCCAGGCTCACTGGCAGCCCCACACTTTGCGCCGCCCACAGCAAGTGGAAATAAAGGCGAACGGCTGCACTGGTCGGGCACTACATTACCAACTGCATCCAGCTGGAAACGGCTACGTCTACGTTACGTGCTGATCCGTGGCGCGTGTGAAAAGTAAACAATAGTGGTTCCAAGCAAGAGGGTGACGCAGAGGGAAATAGATTAGGAAATGAGACACTTAAAGTAGTAAAGGAGTTTTGCTATTTGGGGAGCAAAATAACTGATGATGGTCGAAGTAGAGGATATAAAATGTGGACTGGCAATGGCAAGGAAAGCGTTTCTGAAGAAGAGAAATTTGTTAATGTCGAGTATAGATTTAAGTGTCCGGGAGTCGTTTCTGAAAGTATTTGTATGGAATGTAGCCATATATGGAAGTGAAACATGGACGATAAATAGCTTAGAGAAGAAGAGAATAGAAGCTTTCGAAATGAGGTGCTACAGTAGAATGCTGAAGATTGGATGGGTAGATCACAAAACTAATGAGGAGGTGTTGAATAGAATTGGGGAGAAGAGTCTGTGGCACAACTTAACTAGAAGAAGGGATCGGTTACCAATTTAGTACTGGAGGGCAGCGTGGAGGGTAAAAATCGTAGAGGGAGACCAAGAGATGAATACACTAAGCAGATTCAGAAGGATGTAGGGTGCAGTGGGTACTGGGAGATGAAGAAGCTTGCACAGCATAGAATAGCATGGAGAGTTGTGTCAAACCAGTCTCAGGACTGAAGACCACAAAAACAACAACTCAAAGAAATCACCTAGCGTCAGAATTCTGTACCTGCCTACCTGAAATGCTTTCGATCCGAATTGTTCCCAAACAAATGAGACGGAATCGTGTAACAGATATCCCTATTTGCTCTAAGTCGGAGAGATGTATCCAGCAGTGGAAGTTGAGCTGTGTATATCTAGAATAACATCTTTTACTCCAAAAGAAACCTTATGGCGTGTGGTGGAGGGTACCTGCGGTACTAGTATCATTTTCACCCTTCCCGATCCACTCGTGGATACTGCGCAGAAACGATTATTAGTGGGCCTTTGTGTGGGCTCAAAATTACCTAATTTTTCCTTGAAGCCCCTTTCGCTTGATATAAGTAGGAGGAACGAATACTGGTTGTATCTCAATTAATTGCGCAAACGCATACTGTCGAAAGTAGGCGATAGTAAACATCGGCTCTGAAGTGCTACGAGCACATTTTTCAGTGGAAGAGATGTGTTTCAATGTAGTGAAGATGAACCTCATAGCCCTCAAAAAAATGTTCAGATGTGTGTGAAATGTTATGGGACTTTACTGCTTAGGCACACTACTTAACCTAAATTATCCTAAGGACAAACAGACACACTCATGCCCGAGGGAGGACTCGAACCTCCGCAGGGACCAGCCGCACATTCCATGACTGCAGCGCCCCAGACCGCTCGGCTAATCCCGCGCTCATAACCCTCAATTACGAGCATACAGCTTATGTTTACTGGACCTTTTTCTTGTTATGATCCATATTAATATCTCTCAAAATATGGAAAGGAATGAGATTGCAGTAGAAGACTTTTTTTTTCATAGTATCGAAGTGACGGAGTACACATAGCTCTTAAGGCATGAATTTTAGAGCTCACGTTTAATTGGACTTTTTCCCTTCTATTATCGTGTGCTTTTAACTGTAAGCGTTTACGTTATTAATTATGATATACCCTATAAACTGGTCCTCTCCTAGGAAAGTACGTTCTCGGAAATTCAACAGTAAGTCACAGTGCATACCATAATGCATAACTCCTCTCTTGTAGCGCCTCCCACTGTACTTGAAGAAGTACGTATGTAACGCTGCAGCACTTACTGAAGGAACCTGTGACGAAACGCACTGTTCTTTCTTGGATCGTCCTCTCCCCTCTATAAACCCTATCCGGTACCGATCCCAGACTGACGGGCAATAATCAAGTATCAGACGAACGAACAACCTTCTTCGTGAGTGACTTGAAAATTCTTTCAGTAAAAGCTTGGTATCTGCCTTCTCTATGATTTGTGTTATGTGGTCGTTTCACTTTAAATCGCTCTGTACTCACAGTCCCACATGTTTAATGGGTGTGACTCCTTCCAGTACTCGTTCAGCAATCGTGTAATCATACAATAACAAGGCTTTCCACCTATTTATGCGCAATGATTTACATTTGTTTCTACTGAGAGTCAGCTGCCTATTCCTGTACAAAACGTCGATCCTTTGCTGGTCTTTCTGCATTTCAATAGAATCTTCTAGCGTTGCCATTTCTCGTACAGCAGCCAAACTGGCTTTTGAGGATATGCACTACACTACCGCAATAAATCATCCTCTTGCGTTCAGTGATGGTATTGTTGGTGGCGGGGCGCGGGAGGGCGGGGGGGGGGGGGGGTCTTAGGAAGTGATGGACATATCTACATCTACATGGTTACTCTGCAATTCACACTTAAGTGCCTGGCAGAGGCTTCATCGAATCAATTTCATACTACTTCTCTACCAATCCACTCTCGAATGGAGCGTGGGAAAAGGGAACACCTAAACCTTTCCGTTCGAGCTCTGATTTCTCTTATTTTATTGTGATGAACATTTCTCCCTACATAGGTGGGTGTCAACAAAATATTTTCGCATTCGGAAGAGAAAGTTGGTGAAATTTCGTAAATAGATCTCGCCGCAAAGAAGACCGCCTTTGTTTCAGTGACTGCCACCCAAACTCGGGCATCATATCAGTCACACTCTCACCCCTACTAAGCGATAACACGAAACGAGCTGCCCTTCTTTGCACTTTTTCGATGTCCTCTGTCAATCCTACCTGGTAAGGATCCCACACCGCCCATCAATATTCCTGCAGAGGGCGGACAAGTGTAATGTAGGCTGTCTCTTTAGTAGGTTTGTCGCATCTTCTAAGTGTTCTGCCAACAAAGCGCAATCTTTGTTTCGCCTTCCCCACAATATTATCTATGTGGTCTTTCCAATTTAAGTTGCTCGTAATTGTAATTCCTAGGTATTTAGTCGAATTGATAGCGCTTAGATTTGTGCGATTTATCGTATACCCAAAATTTATCGGATTTCTTTTAGTTCCCGTGTGGATGACCTCGCACTTTTCTTTGTTTAGTGCCAATAGCCACTTTTCGCACCATACAGAAATTCTCTCTAGATCATTTTGTAATTGGAATTGATCGTCTGATGATGATAGTAGACGATAAATTACAGCGTCATCTGCAAACAACGGAGAAAACGTCACTGGAAATGAAAGAGAATTAACTTCCCCAGCCGAGTAAGCTGACCATTTGACCATGATATATACTGGGCGATCAAAAAGTTTGTGTTCGAAGATCGTACAGTCCAGAATCGTGTACCAACCAGGTAAAATCGCCGTGATCATTAAGACAATCATCCCACCGACGCACCAGGTTTAAGATATCCGTTTGTCGAAACACCGTGTCTTTTTGTGCATAGAAGCCCGTAACCGTCTGCCGTACATCGTCATCCGATAGGAAGCGCCACCCTTTACGGCCTTTCGCAAAGGGTCGAAGACGTGATAATCGCATGATGAGAGATGAGGATTATAGGGCGGATGATCAAAGTGGCTCCCACTTCAGTTGGCATAGTGAATTAGGCTGACCTCCCAGCTCGCCATAGTTCACGTTTCCACATTTACCACCCGCACGTCTGAAAGATAAGAATGTCATACTGATCCCTCGCCTACATTCCGATGCTTATATACCCGCACCGCAGTCGCGCTGCGTTGCACATACGCAGCAGCAACGCCCTCAGACGGTAACTTTTGGACCGCCTCTTATACGTCATTCCATTTATTGAGACAAAACGCGACAATTTGAGCTCGCTTTCTTATAAAGCACTGACATTTAACCTATTGTTTCATTTACTTCGGACACTGCCGCCAAGGTGTGGCGCTGGTGGTCTACAAAAGGCGACACATTTTAATAGAGTGTGTTTTGTTCGTTAACAAGCGAGCGTCACATTTTTGTTAAAGTCTATCTATTTCACGTGACTGCCAAGTACATATTAAAGTACTGCGAGACGATGAACCACATCCACGAAATAGTAAGACGGCAAGTTGTTTTAATTCTCTTAATGATACTGTAGTCTGTAACTACTTTATATATTTTTACTGGTTTTTAATATATTTTTTCCTGGTTGATATTGGCATTGGATTACATGTTGTCACTATTAATTTCAAGTTTTAATTAGCATCTTAAGGAAATCCTTTGCCGTAAAATCAACAACGACAACAACTCAATGCTTAATTTGTAGAATTTTAGCTGCCGTGGGGCACCTCTCGCTCCCCTCCTCCAGCCACAAAAATCAGAAGTTCGATTCTTAAAACTTACGAGGGCATGCTGAGAAGTAATGGCTCCCAATTTTTTATTCTGTTCTCAACAGCCGGCCGCTGTGGCCGAGCGGCTCTAGGCGCTTTAGTCCGTAACAGCGCTGCTGCTACGGTCTCAGGTTCGAATCCTGCCTCGGGTATGGATGTGTGTGATGTCCTTAGGTTAGTTAGGTTTAAGTAGTTCTAAGTCTAGGGGACTGATGACCTCAGATGTTAAGTCCCATAGTGATTAGAGCCATTTGAACCGTATGTTCTCAATATCGGTTGACGCATTATATATCACGTGTATTACTCGGTCAACTTTTCTCGAAGCTAACGTTTCATTTCTGCGTAATTCTGTGGCTCACGCGTTTCAGAAACGTCTGTCTAAATTCCATCTCAGACTTACTATTTACAGCTATTTCTTCACCTACGCCAATTTGTTTCTGCTTTGCTTCACCCTTCTTCAGTAATAACTTCTTTCATTTTTTCTGCTATACCCTTGTCTAAAAAACACTGGTTACAATTTACAACTTGTCTTCATTTCTTTCGCTTTTTTCAGCCACCGTTTGTATGTCGGGGAGCTGGCTTTTCGCAATATTTCACTCCGTGCCCCAACTCTTGAATTACGCTGGCCAAATGTCTGAGTGATTTCCGCCACCGTTCGTACGTTGGGGAGCTGGTTTTTCGCAATACTTCACTCCGTGCCCCAACTTCTGGATTGCGCTGGCCAAATGTCCGACTCATCCGTCCGTGTGTCATGAATTCAACTTCTCGCAACATATTTCAGTTTCATACCCTTCATTTCATAACTGTCGGGCACTGTATTTGTCTACATGACATTCATCAGCGTCCTTGCTTCCCTATCAAGGTATCACTCCAAACGTAGCACTTCGTGTTGCAGTGTTAACGCAGCCTACGCATGGTACGCTTATTCGCTAATCCGGCTGCCATTCGTTTCCGACGAGATGGCACAGAATATTACAGGGAGTTCATTACTTGTTCTCATATGGCAGCCACAGATATGAGGAGGTTATGATATGTTTGGTGCACAATGGGGCGATCGTCCGTCATGGTGATCAGACGTGGGAGACCGGAAGCTTGAGCGTGTGTGTGACAGCCCTCACGTTCGCACGTAGTCTAACATCGGGACATGGTCACATTCGAATGCCCCACTAAATTGTATATCGCAATATTCGACCAGCCAACAACATGTAAATCCGAACTTTCAAACGCTGTCAGGTGCCGATAATGCTGTGTAGCACGAATACATGGCATCTTCGTGTCTTTCACTAGACCACTCAGCATCAGATGCTGTTCACGTCCATTGTATACCCAGGAGTGCTAACAACACTAAACATGAACAACACTGATTTGTCGGGCGGCAAAGCTAAAAAAAAAATTCTTTTGAGGTGGAAATGGCCTACACACAACATATTACGATGACATCTTGGTGCAACATGTACGAGGGGCGTTTGAAAAGTCCGTGCAAAAATAAAAACTACTTACGTGTTTGGGTAAACCTTTTTTATTTTTCGACATAGTCTCCTTTTAGACTTATACACTTCGTCAAACGCTGTTCTAATTTATTGATCCCTTCCGAATTACAGGAATTGTCCAAGTAGGCAAAATAGCTATTAGTTGCTGCAATCACTTCCTCGTTTGAATAAAATCTTTGTCCCGCCAGCCTTTTCTTCAAATTGGGGATCAAATAGCAGTCCGAGGCGGCCAAGTCTGGAGAATAGGGGGAGATGTGAAACGAGTTGGAAACCAATTTCCATTAATTTTGCGACCACAGCTGCTGAGGTGTGTGCTGTTGCATTGTCGTGATGGAAAAAGGACTTTTTTTGCGGTCCAATCGCCGGCGTTTTTCTTGCAGCTTGGTTTTTAAACGGTCCAATAACAATTATAATGTTTCTTATTCCAGTCTTTGATCACAATATCAATTCTTTTGATGTTGACCGGTTTCAGTCAGTAATGACCAGCCTCAGATCTTTTTCTACACCATGTCATAAAGTGATAAGGCTGTAATGGACATGGTGTAGAAAAAAATCTGAGGATGGTCATTACTGACTGAAACCGCTCATCGTCAAAAGAATTGATATTGTGATCAAAGACTGGAATAAAAAACATTTGACAGTATTGGATCACTATTCATATACGCGACTATGTCGCAGCTGGTGGAACAATGAATAATATTCACCTGTAATAGTTTTACCCTTTTCCAGATAGTCGATGAAGATTATCCCTTGCGAATCCCAAAAGACAGTCACCACAGCCTTTCCGGCTGAACGAATGGTCTTCCCCTTTTTTGGTACAGATTCTCCCTTGGTAACCAATTGTTTCATCCACAGTGACGAAACGACGCTTACAGTCGTGCGGATTCTTCCTGAACAGCTGCAAACCATCCTTGCAACACTTCACACGTTTCTGTTTTTGGTCAAGCGTGAGAAATCGCGGAACCCATCTTGCAGATAGGTTTCTCATGTCCAAACGTTTATGCAAAATACTATGTACCCATTCATTGGAGATGCACACAGCACTAGCAATCTCACGCACCTTAACTCTTCTGCCATCCATCACCATATCATGGATTTTGTCAATGATTTCTGGGGTCGTAACCTCTACAGGGCGTCCAGAACGTTTAGCATCACTTGTGCCCATATCGTCACACCGAAAATTTTGAAACCACTTATAAACTGTTCTAATCGAAGGTCCAGAGTCACCGTAATGTTTATCAAGCTTCTCTTTAGTCTCCTGAGGCGTTTTGCCTACCATAAAGTAATGTTTAATCATCACACGAAATTCTTTTTCGCCCATTTTTTGACAATCACTCGACTTCCTTGATTCACACGAATGCCAAACACAAATAAACAGACCAATATGGCTGAAACTTGGAGTGCGTTATTTCCAAAGATGCTACTAACTAAACATGGCCTCGATACGCGCTGGTGGTGCCATCTCTCGGACTTTGCACGGACTTTTCAAACGCCCCTCATACGTAAAAACGATATTTGACGGGTGCAGTTCTGACTCTGTTGTGCAATTTTTTATAGCCCTAAAATGCGAAATACAGAATGAAAACAAAAATATAAAGGAATTTAGCGCAATATCGGAAATTTAATCATAATATATTTATTCATTTATTTTTGCAGTTTGTTGCTGGTAACATATTTCCATAATTTATTTTGGTCCAATAGTCATTTCAGGGTGCATTGATGAACTTTTAAACTTCCCTCGTCATCGTAAACGCTTTCATCGCCGGACGTATGGGTCGAGTTGGATAATTTTTGAGTTTACACAGTCGCTGTCACCAACACAACGACAAACAATGGCAGCCACGCTGTATCGCAGTGTTGAGAACAGAGGCTCCTCGGAGTATCCACATCCAATCATCAGAAGAATATCTGAATATCTGGCGAAGCTACAGGTACATTAACCGGTAGTATCACTGTGTGTAGAACTCTGGTCGCTTCATCATGGCTCCATCCATATTTCAGAGGGTCCAACAGGGGTGGTCATTGGCCCCTAGCAGACTTCCAAATTGCACACTGTAGGTGTGCTAGTGTAACGTCCTCATGGAAGAATTAATCGTCGGAGGAAAAGATTTTAATTCGAAAGCAAATGAAATTGTCGGTTTCGCCATTTTGTACTCCAGACCAAAGATCGTATATCGGACTCATTTTCTTTTATTTTGGGATTGTAACACGCTGCAATGGCATCAGTTGCTCTTAGACGATGTCCAAAAGGTCTCATGGTAGGTTACCCAAAGATGAAATGCTATGTGACCTTTTGAACAATTTCCTTTTTCCCTATTCCATGAAAGCTCCCTACAGTGTCACATCCCGTTAGAGCGTGTGCTACAACCAGGTTACTGCAAATATCAGCATGTTTCGATGCAATTGCTCCAACATTAATAGACATCTTCCTCAGACTGTTTGGTTCCAGGGGTGTCTTGCCCTATTATTCCACTTTCAGAATAATAGTGAAGCAGAAGAACTAACACATCAGTGTCATCTGATAACATCTTAATGTGATCACTTATATTCTCCCCTGCCAGCCGTAATGCCTGTTGGACGATTATAATATTTGCTTCCTCGTGTTCGATGAATCTGATCCTGGCTTTGATACGTAGTCTGTTACTTCAATCGGCACGTAGTCTTCACTGATGAGGACGAGCTTGTGGACGTTTTTGACAGTAAGGCGCCATTCAACCAAATGTTTGCACAGTATGTCAATCATTTGCAAGTTGTTTTCAGTCAGGTACAGTACTACTTGGTGTGGTGAGAGAGCCACATGCAGAGTTAATTGACGTTTTCTCCTCACATGTGAACTAGCTCACGTGAAACTACTTTAAGGTTTTTATAATTGTGTAGGCTTCCGCGGCCAGAGTCAGTTAACATAAAGGTCTTCTGGGTATGGTACCGCGTCATAATGTATAAAATACTACTGCTGCTGGTGAAAAACTAACGTTTCGGCCACGGTTTTAGCAGCCTTCTTCTAGGTCTACTGGTTTTGATACAGTATGGATTGTATCGATCAAATACCAGGCATACGACTGTCTTTCAGCTTGCTTTCCACAAAATGGGTAACCTTTTAAACAAAGTCAAAGACGGTCCCATTTGTAGGCCAAGTTACTGTCCAGAATACAGCACAGCCATCAATGACAACTGCATTCGGAGATGATTGAAGTCTCTCGTATGCTTTAGTCGGCAGCAGTTCCTTCACCTTTAATTTAACAGTGAATCTCAGCTGGCCACCATCTTTAAAGACGAAGCTGAGGAAGAGTGCCAGTTCGTTTCGTGCTTCAGTAAGTCTGCAACATCAGCTGATGTAGAAGACATAAAGCCACTCATCATAAAGTAAATCAGTGATGTATCGAAATCGAACTCTATACCGACCTTCACTTTTTCATTCGAGGGAGATGGCGTTACAACCTTTTTGGGGATGGAGTTTTGGAACCCTCCTGCCCATGTTTGTTCGAAGCTCTGCATCTGCGGCCTTCCGATGGAAATTTCTTCGTCCAAATTAACTGTAGAAGATGCAACACTGCAGCTCATAATGTTTATCGTTTCAACAGACTACTGATGAGGATTTTGGGGGTAGATGCACCGACATATACCTTATATATCTTTTCCCGGCCAGAATGGTTAGATTTCATTCTAGCCGCAGTCTCTTCCTAGTGACGTGTGACGGAACTGATTGCATATTACCGATGTGCGTCTATGTTAACTTTAGATGTGAAAACTGTGGTCCCCTATCTTCATCATACGTGGATTTAGAGCTTGACTCTCAACGCCACGTTGACGCTTCCCATATCGCATGAATGTAGTTTCAATGAACACGTTCCTCGAAACAACATTCCAGTACCGGTCTGTATTGTATCGCATGCTCTGCCTTAGAAATTTCCGAAAGGCATGATCAGATAATTTTTCCATGGATCTCAAATAGGCCAAGCAATACCTCGCCTAGGTGAAGTGGTTAGCCGCAAAAAATGCAGGGAAGCATTTCTTCTGCTGCCCAAAGGTATAGTGGTAAAACTCCTACTCGTTCAGATCTAACGAAGGCCATAATTATGAATACCGGCTCTATAAGACAGTCCACCCAGGACTTAGTTGTTTTACTCACTGACTCTTTCTCGTTTCCAACATCGCTGAATGGTCTGCATAGCTAATAATGGTTTCATCCAAAATATCCCTTAGCAGCCGTTTCTTTACAATTAATAGTGTACGGATTCTCTGATGAAATTTCTTTCCTTCCAACATATGAGCGACGTCATCAAATGCAGGATTCATAAGTTACTGAAAACCACCTTTTGTCATAAACAAGCAACAAAACTCATGAGTGTGCGTCGCCCAGAGCCGGAGAACAAAATCGTTGCATGCATCAGGTAAGGCCCAAGTTAATCCAGTTGCAACTCGATTGAATGAATAACATATTATTGGCCTGCGTCAGTTGTGAGGCGTTTGGTCTCCATCATGGTGGTGAGCATGGTATCAGGGTCTGAAGGTACCACGTCGATAAGGTGTCTATATATTGCAAAAGTATTCAATTGTCTATCTAAAACTGCCCAAAAATGCGAAGGATTTTGTTTACCTGCATACTGCATACTTATTGAGCGGATTCCATGATAAAACTTTGGATGTAAGTCATTCTCACGTTCTATATTTCTGCCACTGGATTATAATGTACGCTGGTGGACGCCGGTGGCTGTTCTACCTGTTACAGAGAACTGCAACTCTAATCATTTACATACCCACATACAGTGTGTACGTGTACGAAGCTACATTGACATCCGGCCATACATTCTGTGTGCATCACTTGTTTGTCAGGCAGTGTATGTAGAACAGATCAGTGACGATACTAAGTATTGATTGGCGACTCCATGGAGTGTCCTGTGCACCATGACCAGATAATGGATATACTTAGAAGGAGAGACCGATGCTGTCTCTCCTTCTAAGTAGATACTAAGTATAATACGAATTTAGATGTGGAAATGTAAGTATTACACTGCTTGACAACTGCTAAGGAATAACTGAGTGTTGCTAAGGAACAGCTGCCAATTGCTACGCACCAACCGACAAATGCTACGGGACACCCGACCAGTAATAGTAAACTGAAATGTAGAGGGAGGGACGTGTTAACGGCAGCAATGCCCATGCACGAAAGCTTTGTATGCATAGGACACAGTTCGTGCAGAACGGTGTCTGATGAAGTTTGTTGAGGAACCGACTAGAGTGTCATGTTTGAAGACATCCCTGGAGTGCTTATGATCGTCGACGAGCAGTTTCACGGTTGAAGCCGGTGAAATTGTCACTACTGTGGTCACAGAAATGGATATGTCCAAAAGTGTCATCTCGCGGTTAAGAAAGGCCGCTGAAGGTGGAAATGCTATGCGAAAGCATGCCGCTGGTCGTAGAAGAACCACCACACCCCAAGAAGATCGATACGTAGCCCTAATGGCGAAAAGGAGCGGACATCTCACTCCTAGGCAGATCGCTGCAGACATTGCAACCGCTACAGTTACACGCGTCTCGGTCAGAACCATTTCGAGGCGATTAAATCAGGCTGGTTTGTGTGCTCTGAAGCCTGTTAAATGCATCCCACTTCAACCACGCCATCGTCAAGAAGGTTTTTTTGGCACAGGGAGCATGTGGGTTGGGGTCAGAACTTTGTTCTCCGCCGAATCCCGCTTCACTGTGGCAACTGATTCTGGACGCTAGTTAGTGTGGAGAAAGAAGGAAACACGTTACACAATACAGTATGTTTATGAACACCATCTGTATGGGCTAGGCGGTACTGTGTGGGCAGTCATTATGCACAAAGGCCGAACACCACCACATATCTATGTACGAGATACAGTTGCAGCACAGCAATACTGCAAGCAGATTATTGTGGATCATGTCCTTCTGTTTAGGGGTACGGTAGGTCCCGTCCTTCTGTTTGTGGACGATAATGCTCGCCTATACAGGACCGCTGAGGTGTTGGACACACTGGAAAGTTAAGATGTTGAACATATGGAATGGCCTGCGTACTCCCCGGACCTAAACCCTATTTTGCATGCCTGGGATGCTCTCGGCAGACGTGTTTCTCAAAGAACACCCATTCCCCAAACCGTACAAGAACGAAAATCCGCCTTGAGAGAGGAGAGGGACAATATCCCTCAAAGGACTCAACAGTTTGGTAGCCAGCAAAACGTGCCTCCATACCCGAGGAGGGCATATTCCCTACTGATATCTACTTTTATGTTATGTTGGGAATCTGACTTGTGTTAAAAATGAACATTATTTATATCTGTTATCCTTCTTTCCCATGTGGTGAAATCTGTACCACTTCCGTTACTCGTAGATATACCACTCCACCGACTACCTCTGTTACGTATATACTGCGTTACATGTCGTCCATCATTGCCTGTGATTATTCCTGTACAACAACGTCTCTGTTGCTTAGCAATTGTCGAGCAATGCAGATACGATTTTATCGGAGCTGGGTGGGAGAACTGTGGCCGAGCGATTCTAGACGCTTCAGTTCGGAACCGCGCTGCTGCTACGGTCGCAGGTTCCAATCCTGCCTCGGTCATGTCTGTGTATGATGTCCTTAGGTTAGTTAGGTTTAATTGGTTCTAAGTTCTAGGCGACTGATGACCACAGATGTTAAGTCCAATAGGCCTTAGAGCCATTTGAACCATTTTTTGGGTGGGAGAGGAGGGAGAGGGGCAAACGTAACGTAAACGCTCTGTAGCACTCAAAGGAGAAAGAGTAGAGCTCTGACACGTATAATTAAAGTGGACAAAATTTGGTAACAATTCGAGAAACCATGGACATGGTATGTTTATTTGGACAAACACCATGAAGAAATTGAGAAAAAAATTGAGTAAAGATGCTTTGAGTTCAGATTATTCCGAGAAGAAGGGAAAGGTTAACAATGAACTAGGTTAATAAAGTGCAGAATGATTGCTTAATATTTGTTAAACAAAAATATTACTATGGCAAAAAAATCAAAATTTGAAAATTCTACCGGCCGGAGTGGCCGTGCGGTTCTGGGCGCTACAGTCTGGAACTGAGCGACCGCTACGGTCGCAGGTTCGAATCCTGCCTCGGGCGTGGATGTGTGTGATCTCCTTGGGTTAGTTAGGTTTAATTAGTTCTAAGTTCTAGGCGACTAATGACCTCAGAAGTTAAGTCGCATAGCGCTCAGAGACATTTGAACCATTTTTAAAAATTCTCCGCCACAGTTAAACATTAGTTTACAAAAAAATGGCTTGTTTCCCTCCATTGGAAGAATAGGTCTTTACCAGTTACAGTGTGTCAATATTTAGCGTCGTTCGTAACCACTCACAAAATGTTATAGCATAACAGATACTCTGTTGATCGGCAAAATAAATCACATATCTATTTAGCCGAGACAAAAGCTTCGTAGACCGAATAAGCCTTCACACACATGAATTCGTTCTACTTACATGATTAAAATAGTTCATCTCTTGGTTCAAATGGCTGTGAGCACTATGGGACTTAACTTCCCAGGTCATCAGTCCCCTAGAACTTAGAACTACTTAAACCTAACAACCTAAGGACATCACAGACATCCATGCCCGCGGCAGGATTCGAACCTACGACAGTAGCGGTCGCGCGGTTCCAGACTGAAGAGCCTAGAACCGCTCGGCCACCCCGGCCGGCCGGCAGCAAACAACCAAATACGAGTAATACTTGATGAAATGGTTAGTATATGCTATAAAACATGACTTTAAACAACGTCCTCATAGCTCTGAAGTTAAAATTTAACTGGCATATAGGAGGAAAACAACACAGCATTTCATAAAATAACAAGTGTCTGGAGTTTCACTTATCTTCCAAATCCACCAAGACAATATCATATGTAACATTTCGCAAATATATGTTCGGCCAGTAGACTACTTGGCATTCGCGCACCACAGCAGCAACAAGCTCCATCAGCAGCGTCCATAGTGCCTACTTAGTTGGGTCTGTACTGACCTTTACCAAGTCGGAATGGGACCGACTGCGATCCGTTGTAGTTCACCGGCCCAGACACAAGGAGTCTAGAAACGACACCTCTGAACACACCAGCAGTTCCAAGTCTCCAGGCTATGGGGAGTTGAGACACAAACAACACAGTTTGCAATTGCGGAGTCTACAGCAGATAACAGTGAGAACGTAGCGCTTATATTCTATAGTGCATTGAGTAGACTGCATCTATTCACAACACATTCCACCTTGGAAATTCGAGTATTCTCAAGTAGAGGCGCCAGGATTTGATTTAGGAGCTTCCACAGAACAGGGCGCTAATCTGAATTCGAGGACACGTGAAAAATAACTGTCTTGTGCATACATCGTTCTAAACAGTCACGCCACTGCGCCGCCCCCCTTCGTATACAGCACAATAACATTCGGGACTAACGCTGCCAACTCCCTCAGCCAGTTTACTATCAACTAATGTCGTTCCTGTTCGCATGCTCATAACCGACTCCATTCCCAGCCATTCCGGCCTGTCTCCTAGGCCACACAGGGGGCGCCACGGCAAGTAGTTCGCACGACCCTCATTAACGACAACGTGTCGCGAAGTGGCACGAGTGGTTGGTGGAAACTGTATTGGGAAGTGCCCTTGAGATCGGACACTAGTAACTCTTTCTCGAAAGAGGAACATTAGAACACCAAACACATAACGACGTTATTTCTCTAGACCATGAAACGAAAAACTGATTCCCTGAAGAAAGTTGATCTGACTCGGATAATGTCTTCCATGGAGGTCGCTTCAAACCCAGAACTTCCGCACTACCTGGGACTAAATCGTCGCTAACCTCCCAAACATCTCCTTTTATAGAAAAAAGTAAATCACATGCGATTTGCTCAAAGACCTTCGAAGATTATTAGGAGAGATACGAGTAGCTACCGCTCACGAGCGACCTCGTGTCTTTCTCGTTAGTCCTTTTTTGTGAGTTAGGGTGAGAGTGCCCTGCCAGCGGGAAGTAAACACGAGCGGGAGCCACGGCCAGCGTTAATCTGCGCAGAAGCCGCGACTGTGGGACGCCCGCTGCTGGACAGCGGTCACTGGATGTAGGTCGGACACGTCGGCGTGTCGTGCACAGTGAGCGCCTGCCAGCCAGCCGTGGGCCGGTGTTCGCCTCGGGCCCTCAGTACCGAGCCACATTTTGCCGCGGCCTTCACATTCCTGCAACCTTCAAGGAAATCTCTTTCGGCCACAACACAGATGGGCCGTCGCTGGAGACGAAAAGTGTGTTTTGCGCAAGATCATCACCGTAAATACACTACTGGCCGTTAAAATTGCTACACCACGAATATGACGTGCTACAGACGCGAAATTTAACCGACAGGAAGAAGATGCTGTGATATGCAAATGATTAGCTTTTCAGAGCATTCACACAAGGTTGGCGCCGGTGGCGACACCTGCAACCTGCTGACATGAGGAAAGTTTCCAACCGATTTCTCACACACAAACAGCAGTTGACCGGCGTTGCCTGGTGAAACGTTGTTGTGATGCTTCGTGTAAGGAGGAGAAATGCGTACCATCACGTTTCCGACTTTGACAAAGGTCGGATTGTAGCCTACGGCGATTGCTGTTTATCGTATCGTGACAATCCTGCTCGCATTGGTCGAGATCCAATGACTGTTAGCAGAATATGGAATCGGGTGGTTCAGGAGGGTAATACGGAACGCCGTGCTGGATCCCAACGGCCTCGTATCACTAGCGGTCGACATGACAGGCATCTTATCCGCATGGCTGTTACGGATCGGGGCAACCACGTCTCGATCCCTGAGTCACAAGATGGGGACGTTTGCAAGACAACAACCATCTGCACGAACAGATCGACGACGTTTGCAGCCACATGGACTAGCAGCTCGGAGACCATGGCTGCAGTTACCCTTGATGTTGCATCACAGACAGGAGCGCCTGCTATGGTGTACTCAACGACGAACATGGGTGCACGAATGGCAAAAAGTCATTTTTACGGATGAATCCAGGTTCTGTTTACAGCATCGTCATGGTCGCATCCGTGTTTGGCGACATCGCGGTGAACGCACATTGGAAGCGTGTATTCGTCATCGCCATACTGGCGTATCACCCGGCGTGATGATATGGGGTGCCATTGGTTACACGTCTCGGTCACCTCTTGTTCATATTGACGGCACTTTGAACAGTGGATGTTACATTTCAGATGTGTTAAGACCCGTGACTCTATCCTTCATTCGATCCCTACATTTCAGCAGGATAATGCACGACCGCATGTTGCAGGTCCTGTACGGGCCTTTCTGGATACAGACAATGTTTGACTGCTGCCCTGGCCAGCACATTCTCCAGATCTCACACCAATTGAAAACGTCTGGTCAATGGTGGCCGAGCAACTGGCGCGTCACAATACGCCAGTCACTACTCTTGATGAATGTGGTATCGTGTCTAAGCTGCATGGGCGGCTGTACCTGTACACGCCATCCAAGCTCTGTTTGACTCAATGGCCAGGCGTATCAAGGCCGTTTATTACGGCCAGTGGTGGTTGTTCTGGGTACTGATTTCTCCGGATCTATGCACCCAAATTGCGTGAAAATGTAATCACATGTCAGTTCTAGTATAATATATTTGTCCAATGAATACCCGTTTATCATCTGCATTTCTTTTTGGTGTAGGAATTTTAATGGTCAGTAGTGTACTATTCAGATTAGACTAACTGACAAACCCGGCACAGCCAGCCAGTTGATTTTGCCAATTTTCTATTAGAAAGGGAAACAAAACGAATGAACTATTTTTGTAGTGTAACATCGAAAAAATTTCATTTTCAAATATTGGAGGAAACAGCTTTGAAATAGTTTCTGTGTGCTGGGCACAGCTCCTTCGCGCTTCTACAGCGCTATCTTGTAAACGCCTCTATCGCAACGTCACTACATAGCTCTACATACGGCTATTGTTTTCCCTTGCAACCATTTGGACTTCGCATTTGTAAGCTGTTAAAAGTACTACCAGGTGTCAGGTCTTTCCTTAAGTCGACTGTAGGAGTATCTTAGTAGTGAAGAATAAATATAATAAAGCTTCATGCATGAAGCGGAAAGTTTTCACGCATCTCAGTGCTAATGACGTATCTCTTGAACTATATGTTGCGAATAGTTAGTTGCAAATAACTAATAACTTTAAAAGTCATGCATGATGCGACAGCTTTTCACGCCTCTCAGTGTTCATAATGCCGTACCTCCTGAAGTATGATACGTGGGTCGTTCTTACGCCCACAGCGACTGACAGTGAGGGATATGTGTACCAGTTTTGCTTGAAATCGGTCCAGTGATTTCGGAGGACATGTGGAAATTACACGCATACATACATATACTTTTATAATTTTTATAATGGGTTACATGTACTCTTTCTTAGATAGATCCATAGTGTGGAAATCCTCAAGGATGAAGAGCATCTCATAAAACAAGAACGCAAAATACGCATTTGCAAAGGAAAACAATATTCTAACGTGCATTCCACAGTTCCCAAGTGATATGGTCTTCATGGATGAGGAATAACTCATTTTAAGGTAAAAAAAAAAAAAAAACTCGCCAAAAACATGGAAATATACAGTACACTGATGTGCATATGATAATTCTTAAGCTATTGTAGCCACATATCATCATGGAGAAAATCAATCTATAACATTTATTTATATTCATTACATTACTGCACCGAAGATATACAGGTCAGTTTTTAAGATAACTTAATGTTAGTGATGATATACACATATTAACCGTTTCTACTGGGAAATTTATCAGTGGAATAGAAGGAGTTGGCCACCAGGCTTCTCTTGAACTGAACTTTACTAGCAGTTAAATTTTTTGTGGTTACTGGCAAATTACTGAAATTTTGTGCTCCTGAACAATCGACAGCTTTCTTGACCGAAGTAGGTGACATTAAATTTTTACGTAGATTATTCTAATTTCTAGTGTTGACTCCATGAACGGAGCTGTTGGTTTAAAAAAGAGATACTCTACTTATGACAAATTTCATTAAGGAATAAGTGTTTTGACAAGCAGTAGTGAGTATGATCATGGTCTTGAACAGGTCTCTGCAGGACGTTCTTGGGCTCACACCACTAATATCGGTGTTACACGCTTTTGGACTTGGAAAAGTTTAGCTTAGTGTGAGGACTTTGTCCTTTAAATGATCCCACATAACATTATGGAATGAAAGTAATGGAGTATGCTAGGTTCTTTACTTTTATATCTCCTGAGCCGGACAAAGTCTACATTGCAAGATGCTTCAGCCGTTCTATGGTCTGCTCCTCCTTGTTGAGTGCATTATCAACCTGTAATCCCAAAAATTCAGCACGGTCAACTTGTTCCATCTGCATGTCCTCCGATTTTAGGCATATTAAGGAGCAAGTTCTGAGTTGCTTACAATGTGCTTTTTCAGACTGTACTGACATAGAATTGGTTAATAATCATTTATTAAGATCCATGAAAAATGTATTAAGCAGTCTTTACAAAACTGCATTGCATTTGCTATTTTTTGGCATATGTGTATTACCTAGAACAAAACAAACATGGAGTCTGATAATGTTACTGATGAAAGGCCATTGATATACCAAGAAAAAGTAAGGGACCTAAAGTAGAACCTTTTGCGACACGACATGTAGCTGTTGGATAATGCCTAATAGCTTAATATTGGGCTCTTTGCTATTGACACCCTTTGTTTCCTGTCTGAGATAATATTTTAACCATTTTGCAGCATTTCCTATTACAGTGTAATATTCTAATTTACTCAAAAGAAAACTGCGATTTACACAGTGAAATGCTCTTCACAGATCACAGAATATACCAAATGCCTGTAATTTATTCTCTAACGAACTGAGTACATTCTCGCTGTCTGAGTTGGTACCGTTCTCAATATCATTTTACGTCTGTTAGGATGCGCAACTTCTGCATTTGCTGTTGCACAACAATTACTTTTTTCCGTCTTAAGCGTACCGTAATTTAGAGAGCGTTACAGTAGCACCTATCACTTTTATTGACAAAGCATCATCAGTGGCGGTTCTGTAAATATTGAATTCACAACTCATTTTTCTGTTTTAATTCTAGTAGAGTTAAAAACAGTTGTATCATATGAATGATATCTACTCGATACTTGCGGTGTTTATTGCTTTTTTTTTACATATTTTGAAGAGAACTGATTTTCCCTCGTTACTAGGCTAGGCTGTAGAAGTAAAGAGCTCGGTCATTCTCCCGTTTATCCTGCATTTTGGAACGCGCTGTTCATTTTTCTGTACTTCACTATACTTTTGTAGAACCCTGCACTCGTATCTTCGTGGAAATGATCCTTTGCCTGCACTTGTTTTTCATTCACTATTGTGTTTTCATATATTTATGCGTTTTTTGCTCACATTGTGGGCTGCAAACGTCTCTAAATTTCCCAAACACGCACACACACACACACACACACACACACACACACACACACATACACAAAACTGCCAAAATACCCACTAAAGGCAGTCCACAGTAATTCTAACCTAGTTAATATCTCTCCATGAAGCTGAAAGCTTCATACTCCATTGAGGCCAAAATGTTCATGTCCTTAGGGTGATTTTGAAGACTGAACAATCAAAAGGTCCGTTTCGCTACTATTGTACCTGGAAGAGGCTATTCTGTTTGGATACGAAACTTCTTTCCTGTGCCGTCGGGCCTTTGTGATCCCACACTCTCCAGGGATGGCGTGCTATTATTGCCACATCAAAATTTGGGTACTTAAGAATTAACAAGGCTTTGAGACTAGCAATGATATTATGATATGATTTAATTTTGAGTATAATTTGATTTTTAGGCAGGCAGATTAGAACTTAACATCCAGCCCACAAGCTTATTAGGGACGGAGCCAAAGCACAGTATATTTCAAGGATGGGGAAGAAAACCTACCGTGCCCTTTCAAGCGAACCATCCCGGTACTTGCCTGGAGCGATCATGGAAATCTTAAATCTGGATGGTCTGTAGCAGATCTGAACCGTCGTCCTCCCGAAGGCGTGTCCAGTGTGCTAACCACCGCGCCACCTCGCTCGGTTTGGAAGATGAATTCAGCGCACGACTACAGTAGGGAGTAACGTAGTCGGTGCTCGTTTGTAACTCACACAGCTACTAACGTCGTTTAACTTCTTCGCGCCTTCAAATGTATTGTAAATGAAATTCTTAATACTCTAAAGAATGGATTAGCCTGTCGCAAGAAAACTAGCGTGTAAAATGCCACAGTTTTATTATTACTATAAAAATAGTTAATAAAGAAGCGAAAAATGTCTAATGCTACATCTCATCACGTATATATTCCTCATGCTAAATGTGCAGCAGTTCCAGTCGGGTTTAGAAGCGATTTTGATTCACAAGCTGTGAAACGCGTTTCCGGTCCCTCTCAGTCAAGATCTTTTCTCGACCACAATTCTGACGTCGTTTTTCTTGGCCACGTGTTTTGCTTGTAGACAAGTTGAACGGCACTCCGCCCAACACGAGGAAATCCAGCAACTTCACATAGGTGTGGCCAAGCACACGGCCAAGTACGATTGCCACTTTCTCACGTCCTTACATTTACCCATTTTTACGTACAATGTCGCCTGAAACATGTCTCAGTGATAGCTATTGCTTTATTATACGAGTTTATTGGGCTTTCTGGAACCCGCTTTTCTTTTTTCTGCACTTCATTTTACTTTTGTGAGACTTCGCACAAGTTATCTTCACAGAAATTTTACTGTGGCTCCACTTCTTTTTCAAACAGTGCTGTGTTTTTGCATGCTCATTCGTTTATCGTGTGTGTTTTGAACGCTACCAATTTATCTTCATACACACACACACAAACACTGCCAAAAACTCCTCTCTCTAAACGCATTCTAGAGTAATGCTCAGTTTGTCAATATTTCTTCATGAAACTGCAAGCTTTATACTGTACTGAACCGAAGATTTTTGGACCCTTAGGCTAACCCTGCAGCCAAAACATGGAAAAGGCCCGTCTCGCTACAGTGGTACCTGGGAGAGGACTTATTGTCTGTTGAGACAAATTCTTTCCCGTGTCGTCGGGCCTGTGTGATGCCAAACTCTCTAAAGTTGGCGAACTACTTTTGCCACATCAGAATTTGATTGATGAAATATTAAGAAGTCTCTGAGGCTGGCACTGATGTTACGATGTAAATATTTTTTACTATAACTTGATTCGTTATTTTCTATGTATTTAGCGGGTGGATGAGAGATATCAAATAGTAAACACTCCCCTTCAAGGATTAGGTAATATGCTGGTACCGACTTCATATAATTAATTCCATCTCTTTCTCGGCTGTCGTACAACTCTTCTTTCTGAGATCTTGTACTGTTAACAATGACTAGAATTCTATCTATATCCATGCACTTGACATGTTGTCTCCCTTCTTCCATGTATTCTTCAATTTTCTCATTGAAATAATATATTGCCAATCTTTCTTTATGTGGTCCCCCCTTATCAAGTTCGACAGTTCTTAAAACTCCCATTTGTGCTAGTTGTACGTTATTTTTACTGCTTTTTCTCTCAATCAAGGATTCGCTGCCATAAAGTAGTGCAATCACTGCCGTTGTTTTATAGTTTCAATTTTGTTGCTTTGCTAACTTTATTTTTTGGAGTTTTGTTTATAGTTCCACATATAGTTGAACTTTGTTAGTATTCTTTTCTGTGCCTTTATCTATGTCCCGGCTTACGTCACTGCCTAAATGACTGAAACTGGAGACTTGCTCAGGTACCTTGATTTCGGTAACAATCGTATACTGAACTGTGAATTTTCCGTAGTGGGCCATAACTTTTGTGTGATGTCCTTAGGTTAGCTAGGTTTAAGTAGTTCAAAGTTCTAGGGGACTGATGACCATAGATTTTAAGTCCCATAGTGCTCAGAGCCATTTGAACCATAACTTTTGTTTTAGAAGTTAATATATTTAGACTGCATTGTTTTCTTCCCAACTAATGTAACTTAAGTCTACCTCTGCATTTTCGATTGTAAGTGTATCATCTGCATACAGCACGGCTTAGAATGTAGTTCCTTTTCAGCTGTATACCTTCATGGACATCCTTCTTCCAAGTTCTTACGAGTTCTTCAATAGAGGGTTAAAAGAGTCGGTGATATGCTACATCCCAACACCTTAGTGACTAATACATTGCTTACTTGTTACCCTATCTGCTTTTGTACTGTTTGTGTGATTATGTTGGTTTCTTCATGTACCCTTTTGATTACCTGCATAAAACGCAAGGGGTATCCTATTTCTAGCGCCCGAGTTGAAGGTTTTTTAAGAAGTCAATAAAAGTGTATTTCTAAATTGATTTCTCTTTATGCTCGTTGCAAGAGCTGCATTTCCTAAACCCACTTTGCTCTTCTCCCAAACATGCATCTGTTATTACTTTCAAGCGATTGCTTATTATTTTTAAGTAAGCTTCATAAACTGCATTCGCGAGACTTGTACCTTTGTAATTCTCACATGCATTTCTTTGTCAGTGTTCATAATTATTGCTGGTGGGAATTGCGGTTAATTCAGAAATTGGTATTTTACGCTAAGATAGCGTTTACCATTGTAAGGGTGTCTTTTATGCTAAGTTAGAAAGGTCCTTAGCGCATCAACACACCAGACAAGCACCAAAGAAGAGGTTCTAGTCATTAGAAGAAGTCAGTGCCTAGTAATAACCGAGCAGCCTGCCCAAAACTGAACAAATGAGCACAGACAGGTCGGTAACGAAAAGGAGAGCCCTCTACGCAGTTGGCCGTTCTCTTCGAAACTCGAGCTTTTAAACAGCCCGCCACAGCATGAGCTCTGCCTCACTGAACCCGAAGTTTTGCTGCCGTGAACATGCGTTTACAGCGGCTGTTACAGTCGGTCTCCAGACCACGTGGTCCTGCCGCTTGGACAATACGTTGGAACAGTTTCACTGAGTGCTGCAAGCACCAGGTGGTTGATAAAAGGTTCCAAGGTGCTACTCCAGGCGGGTGTAAAATTAGTGTGCGCAACGGAAAATAATGAACGCTAAAATGATGATTTGGCCCTGTCTGACTATCCCCCTGAAGCAGATCTTAGGATCTCTTAATGCTATTTAACATATAAATTATAACCTAGACATAAATGAATGATTAAGGCAACTAATACTACTAAATGATAAACGTCGTTTCTTATTATACATTTATTGTAGATTAAAAAACAACACTTTATTACAAATTTCTGTATTTCCTAACTAATATTTTTGATCAATTGCCCAACTCTGCCCCTTTTTATGGCCACGCGATCTAATATAACGCGAAATGACTGACACCATCTACGTACCAAACACTAGAAGACACTACTTTTAAAGATTATGTACGGTGGTGTGGAACCTCAGTGGAAATAAAGTAGCGTGATCACAGCTGTTTAGCTTTAGGCTATAACCCTAATAAGCCGAAGCAATTAGCAATATCACCATATGTACTGCTTCCGGTTGTCGGAGTGATGGTTCTCGTACACGTCTGCGACGATGGAAGAACTCCAGCCACAAAATAAAACTCTTTCAAAAACTAGGACGGCAGAAGGCGGTCCTCTGACTAATATACTCTAATACTGTCTTCTCCACTCTGAATTCTACAGACGAGAAACCTGAACTCCCAGCCACAAGGACGGAGTTCAAATAACGTCTCAACGTAAGTATAGGCAGAAGTAGTGCTCTCAATCACTGGTCGCTGCATAATCAACGACGACTTCCAACCCGGAGGCAAAGTCCAGAATCGTATAAGTTCGCAACAGTACAGTGCCTAACCGTTCTTACTATAAACTCTCCTGAGAGCAAAGACAGCAAATCCGCCTGTACCAACAAAGCTGATACTAAGCGAACGTCACACACGGGCGCTCAAAACGGAAGACCTCCTTCTCTCGACCGCTGGCTCCCCAGCAAGGCTCGGCACCCCGTCATCATAACTCAGAAAACAAATCATCTTCTCGAAACCACGGAATATTCTCCCTCTCTACAGATTCTTCCGAACGCCGACCAACCATATTTTAGTCTTCTGTCGTCCAGCGGGGAAAGTTTGCGACGACATAGCTGTACTAATACAATGGTACGCTTCTGAGTAAAATCCTCGGAAATAACCCATCCTGCGTGATTTCCGATGTGACGCTTCCTCGTTACTCTCAGCTGCGTCCAAGATTTTCATAGTTTCCGAAGTATAATCCTTACAGGCTAGCTACAACAACGGCCAGCCGGCGCTGTATTGTGTTTCCGCGCCCAGGTGTCCAGACTGTCCGTCTAGGCACTTCCTGTGTGAAGCAGGACCAGCACACCTGTGTGGGCTTTTTTCCTCCCAGGGCTTGAGTTCCTCCAGCCGTTTCATCTCCACTGGCGTTCCAACCTTTACTAGTATAGGCAATCATTCATTACGCCGTTTTAATAATAAAGACACTCCGTCACCTTTGACGCAAAAACGTCACGAGGCGTACGTGATAATGTCGGTCTCGTTTAAATATTCATATATACGATGTACAACCTATCAAATTATACCTAATTGTGGTTGTAGATCACGGCAAAGTATGTAGATGAGTGCTTGTAAGGTGCGATATTATAGCCATCTTTAAGGTTGCTGGTTAGTCGGAGAAACAGTTAATGATATTGTTGCTCGTTAGTTGTGACAATAAAATCATCCAGAATTATGGCGACAAGTCATTACGGTCGCATCCGGACCACTAATGCCTCTACGTCGCCGCCACGTCAAACTGCTATATGCCATCATTAGACAGCATCTTTCGCTCTCGCCTTCAATTACGTGAGTGGTACACTTGACTGACGCTGTAGTCGACCGTTATTTAAGAAGAGTTGTGACACGTTTTCAGTCCTCTCTCTATCATTTCACCTGATCTACTCCACTGTGATTGTGAAGATAAGAGAGCTTCACGCTAGTAGTGGGGAACGAATTCGATGCTTTAGGCAAGGTCAGGACAGAGAACAGGACAGTGTGTGCTCCATTCCAAGCCACACAGTTGGTAACGTAGTCTTACCTGTTCACACCTTCCCATGTATCGGCATACTGCGAATGAAATTCTTATTAGCTTAAGAAACGTAACAGATTGTCACAACAAAACTGCAATTTTAATGTTACAACAAAAGAAGTGAAAAATGCCTAAGGCTACATCTCATCACCTATTCATTTCCCATGCTAATTGCGTCCTCTGATATAGCACTGGAAGATCTTTGAGTCACGCAATTCTGTCAAGAAGCCTAACATAGTGTTAATGTATCTTACTTATATAGTGCTAAGTGGCACCTTATGCCCAAAACAGTTACGTAACCTATTTTATTACTTAATGTGGAGGTCCCAATATTCGCTAAAGTCATTTATGCTGTATGAAAACTGCAATCAATATTCATTACTGCCAATGATTGCATCGCTAATTATTTCTTGTTCTCTTGATACGTCGAGGAAGTCTTGGTATTTCAGCAGCCTAGAGGGAGCTTTTAGTTGTCTCGCCAGAAGGGAACTTAACAGTAGAGTCGTAAAGTTGTTTGGAACTGAAAACCATTCTTTGACACACACACAGCTTAATAGCGGTAAGAAGGAGAGGGCATCCCCTACAAGACGTCCGGCGGCTTCGAGGATGGAGGAGGAGTGGTGGGAAGCTCCCAACAGCCAAGGAAGCGACAAAGGGTCCCAACTCAGGGTTACGAGTGAGGACCTCAACGGAATGTACAGCGGAGAAGACGGATTTCGGAAGGTTGGAGATTGCGCAACAGGCAGCCCAGTACTCAGGGAATGGCATGGCTGCACTAGACATCAGCAGCGTCTGTTCTCCATGTAAGGGGCGGCTACAAGGGCGTCTGTTCCCCATGTAAAGGGCGACCTGAATAATTGCTGGCAGTAGCTCTGAAATGCCATTGGGAGTGGCGACCCCAGTGTAATCAAAGCTCCTGAATAAAATTCGGAGTAGCCAAACTTGAAGGCTTTCAGCCTTCACCCCTTGTAAATCCCTTTACTAGTTTACACACGATGATAAACAACGACGCAGATGTCACTACCCCAGGGAATATCCAATCTGCCGTCACCAACGGTGGAGCATTCAGGCCTTCGGATTCTGGGGAGCCTGACCTCATCGTGCGTGGAAAGTCAGAGTTCCATAAAACCACCAGCCGATTGAGACCCAAAACTATCACACGCTTTGGAAGTATCAATTTTCAAACCCTCTGTAAGACCGGAAAACTCAAGCAATTGACTGATATCCTGAATAAACGCAAAATTTCAATAACGGCTGTCCAAGAAACCAGATACACTGATGATATGGCTTTTGACGCGGAAGGTTATAGAATAATTAAAGGGAATCCGGAGTCTAAGAACACACGTGGCTCCAACGTTTTTGAAACAGCCTTTTCAGTAACACGTAATATGATGGATCCTGTCATCGGATTCACATCAGCTAGCGAATGCATCTCTGTGTTATCCCTAAGATGCGGCAACAAGGGATACTCTATTGTAAATGTACACGCTCCACTTAATGATGACAAGAAGAACAACGCTGAAAAGGTTCAAAGTTTCTGGCAGATGCTAGAAGACGAGATCAGTAAGATCCCCGATCACCATGTCAAACTACTGGTAGGTGACTCCAACGCTCAACTGGGGAAAGAACGACAGTACCAAGACATACTGGGGCCTTACACAGCTCATAAACGAACAAATGCTAACGGAAAACTCTTAACTGAACTGTGTAGATTGTATCAGTTGAATATCATGTCCACAGTATTCCCTAGAAAGGCAGTCACCAAACGCTGCTATTGGATCATTTCAAATCGATTATGTTGTAATCAGTGTAAAGAGTAGGAAAAGGATCATGGATGTCAGAGTTCGCAAAGGTTGGAATGTTGAATCTGACCATTTCTTCACACAAATAAAGACCAGACTACTACCTAATCGAAAGGTACCTCTTACCACAATTCCACCAAGGATTGATCCCTAATTCTTTACAGAGAATAAATAACGCTTTAAAACTGACATCATGCAAAAAGAAATGAAAGTCTGGAACCAACTGAAGTCCACTGTAAGCGAGGCGGCCAATAACCTCGGACAACAGCGAAGAAAGTGACGTCATAGGTGGTGTAATTCTGAATGTGACCTTGCAGTTGATGAGCGTGCCACAGCCTGGAAGAACTCGACAAAACGACAAGAAGACTGGGAGAATTTCACAATGGTGCGGAAACTGACAAGTAAGACCATCAGGCGAGTGAAGAGATCTTACGATCGATAAAGATTGGAAAAGTTGGCTGAAGAATTTAAAATTACAACACCAGAAACTTTTATCGGGTTTTCAAAGAGGAACTCTCAGGATATAGACCACAATGCCTTCACTTTAAGAATACGGCCCAGGAGCTGGTCACTAACCGAAAGAACGTGGAACTTTAGGTAAACTATTTTGAGCACTTGCCTAATTGTGAAGAGCTCGCCGATAGACTGTCTGTTGAAGATCCTCAAGAGATACACCTACTATCCAACCCACCAACTATACAGAAAGTTGCTAATCAACCATCTTAAGAACTGCAAGGCACCCGGGGAAGATGTCAGCATTGAAGAAGCTCTGAAAGGAGGTGAAAATACGACCACAGAGGCCCTACACCGGATCATGGTCGACTGCTGGGAGACTGGCAAGATCCCTGATGACTGGAAATCAGCTATCATACACCTTTTACATAAGAAAGACGATCGCAGCGATGTCAGCAACTACCGGGGGATTTCTTTGCTGCCAATAGGATACAAAGTGCTCTCCGAGATTTTACTAGGCACTTTAGAAAGTCATTGTGATCAAACAAATGGTGAATATCAAGATTAAGACGTGGAAGGTCCTGTACCGAGTAGATCTTCAATATGACAACCATTCTCCAACTAAAACAAAAAAGAAGTACGAACATCACCATGGCTTTTGTCGACTTTACGAAAGCTTATGATTCCATCGACCGCCAAACACTCGTCTTAGTACTCTAAGAAAGAGGTGGGGATTACAACACACACACCCTCATCAAACAGACTCCCACGGATACAACCTCAAAGGTGAAGTTCAGAGGAGAAATATCTCGGAGTTTCAACATCAAAACGGGAGTACGACAGGATGACGGTCCATCACCCAATCTGCTTAATCTGGTGCTTGATAAAGTCATAAAACCTGGTAATGTACGCTGAGGAATCTAGGAATCAAACCAGTTACCACAGGAGCCGGGACCCGAAGATCGAGAAAAGGTGCTTTGCTTGAGCTGATGACATGGAATCTTAACCAACAACTCTAAGGATACTGTCATGGCCAGCCGGGGTGGCCGAGCGGTTCCAGGCGCTACAGTCTGGAGCCGCGCGACCGCTACGATCGCAGGTTTGAATCCTGCCTCGGGCATGGATGTGTGTGATGTCCTTAGGTTAGTTAGGTTTAAGTAGTTCTAAGTTTTAGGGGACTGATGACCTCAGAAGTTAAGTCCCATAGTGCTCAGAGCCATTTGAACCATTTTTGATACTGTCATTACTTTCCAAGGCCTCCATGATATAGAAGTGAAGTCAGGGTTACAAATGTCGTATAACAAGACCAAATACTTTGAGAACCGGATCTCCAGTAACACCCCTTTGACGGCTATACATGGAACGATTGGGAGGGTCAATCGCTTTCGTTATCTTGGTGAATGGGTCCACCCCAATGGCAGAGACAGCATCTCCATCTTAGGAAGGTGTAACAAACTCAACGCAGCATACCACCTGTCCCACAATCTGTACAACACGAAGTGCATTTCGAAGAATGCTAAGGTCTGTCACTACAGAACTGCTGTCAGACCACAGTTTCCGTATGCCGCAGAGACCCTCTTGATGAAAAGAAAAGGCACAATAGATGACCTGGAGAAAGCCGAAAGACGTATTCTCAGAAAAATTCATGGCCCGAGATTGCTTCCAGATGGAACCTACCTATTGAAATCTAAATCTGAACTGTATCAACAGTTAGAAGCAGCCAACACCAGTATGCGACGTAGGGGCTCAAGTTCTATGGGCACCTACAACGAATGAACAACAGGCTTACCAAGAAGATCTTCTCACTGGTTAAAAGCTACAAGCCTGGAAGCCTGTGGCTTATTGAAGCACTAAATGAGTTGGATTCGACTGGGATCTCTGATCTTGAGGTAGAAGAGCGTTCCAAATTTTATGCTATGGTAAAGTCTTGGGCCCCACCACCTAGATACCCTAAACATCGGAAGCTCCTTTCAGAGGAGAGGAAAGAGAAATTATCAGCAGGGCTCAATAGATATTGGGAGCGGAAGAGAGCAGCGAAGAAGAACTAGTCATAAGCACTCTTTAGTAGGCTTAAATCAATAATAATAATAGGGTAAGAATGCATCGTTGTTGCAAGAGGCGAGGGGGGCACGAAGTTAGTTAATTTGTATCAGAGTCTCATTTCGCAGCTCTAACTTTCATAGTCAGCTAGTTGCACCCGCCATGCACTTTGGCGAAATTGTTGGTGTTCATTCATGCCTTTCCAGAACCTTTCCTTTAAATCACTAACCTTTTTCACAGTCATTGACCGTATTCGCGATATAGTTTCAGTTTGTTCATTTATGTGTTCCCTTTGTATTTGCAATCCCTTGATTCAGTGGGTAAATCATCTTGTCTGATGTCTAATGGCAGTAAACCTAATTTTTACAAGGACCATTAGTTTCCTCTCATAGTAATATCTCTGAATTCATTACTATGTCCATGTGAGTCATGGTACCCATATTTTCATGCTTAATTGGGTACCTCTAGTATATCAGTGTTAGTAAGACCTTGTTGTGTGACCTAGATTGTTTCACATTTCTTGGTATTATGGGGAATTTCCCTTCCCTGTAGCTTCTTAAGGGGTATGCTAAAATCTCAATCACCACCTCACAACACGTAACGGATATAACCAGTACTGAATATTAGTGACGAGATGAAACTGTACGGCAGCCTGGAGTCGAATCCAAATCCTTGTATTTGGTCGGTAACGCGCTGCCGATTGCGCCATCTGTGCACAATGTTCATCGCACCATACATTTAGCTAAAGAGTAAATGTAAGTCAGCTAGTATCTTCCCTCAAGCTACTGATAAGTCTAATTCTTTATCCATGGCCCCAGGGGAGCTCGTCCTTCGAGCTCGAGAAGAGATGCATTTGGAAAATATGGAGTGTAAATAGTGCCAAGTTGAAATTATGAATGCGACCTTGAGATGTGCTCCGATGGTGTAATTCATAGCACATTGTTCGCATAAGGCCTGAATCAAAATTTGAGTTCCAATCTATAATAAACTCTTAACTCGTCACAAATGCTCAACACAGAGTATAATCCAAGAAAACTAAACTCCACCCGAACAGGCCATGAAAGCCAACCGTACCGACCGGCCGCCGTGTCATCCTCAGCCCACAGGCGTCAATGAATGCGGATATGGAGGGGCATGTGGTCAGCATACCGTTCCCCCGGCCGTATGGCAGGTTACGAGACCGGAGCCCTACTTCTTAATCAAGTGGCTCCTCAGTTTGGCTCACAAGAGTATAGCCCGAAAGAGCATAAAAAAAATCAGCACTCTGTTATTGTTCCTGGCTCGCAAGAAACTCGAGTCACTGCCTGACAAGTTACTCTTTTACTAAGTGTACTTACGTTTATTTCCCGAACTGGTTGTTCTATTCAACGAGCTAATGACTCTTGGCAAACTTCATTTGTATACGGCCATTCATTGAGTTTTATGACACTGAGAGATTGAGACGACTATACACAAACGAAATTTTGCCGGTGCCATTAATGTGTCCAACACAACCAGCAGTTCGGTTCTCCACTTCAAATTGCGAGGCTGACAGGCCATCGTCGAAGCATGAAACTTCCCGCTAATGTTTCATCTCCGATTGCGGGAGACATATTCAGAGGTAAAGTGGCGAACTGCCTCTAGAGATGTCTCCAGCAGTCGGAAATGAAACGTTAGGGGAAAGTTTCATGCCTCGACCACCAGCCTGAAAGTCTTAAATGAAGTCATTACCGGCCGTGAAAGTCTACATTGTATGATCAACAGTTCGGTTGTTAGAGATCTCAAACATGCGGTGAGTCATATAGTGTCGTGGTATCTTGCAAAACTTAATAACATACCTCTTTAAACAGCTCATCGTTTATGATAGCTCTTCACTACTAGTCTTTCTCGAGCTGCACGTACACTATGTGATCAGAAGTATCCAGACACCCCCAAAAACATACGTTTGTCATATTAGGTACATTGTGCTGCCACCTACTGTCAGGTGTCCAATATCAGCGACCTCAAGCAGTCATTTGACATCGTCAGAGAGCAGAATGGGGCGCTCCGCGGAACTCACGGACTTCGTACGTGGTCAGGTGATTGGGTGTCACTTGTGTCATACGTCTGTACGCGAGAATTCCACGGTCCTAAACATCCCTAGGCCAACCGTTTCCGATGCGATAGTGAAGTGGAAACGTGAAGGGTCACGTACAGCACAAAAGCGTACAGGCCGACTTCGTCTGTTGATTGATAGAGACCGCTGACAGTTGAAGAGCATCGTAATATGTAACAGGCAGACATCTATCCGGACCATCACACAGGAATTCCAGACTACATCAGGATCCACTGCAAGTACTACGACAGTCAGGCGAGAGGTGAGAAAACTTGCGTTTTATGGTCGAGCGGCTGCTCGTAAGCCACACATCACGTCGATAAATGCCAAATGACGCCTCGCTTGGTGTAAGGAGCGTAAACATTGGACGATTCAACAGTGTGGAGTGACGAATCACGGTACACAATGTGGCGATCCGATGGCAGGGTGTGAGTATGACGAATGCCCGGTGAACGTCATATGCCAGCGTGAGTAGTGCCAAGAATAAAATTCGGAGACGATGGTATTATGGTATGGTCGTGTTTTTCATGGAGGGGTCTTGCACCCCTTGTTGTTTTGCGTGGCACTGTCACAGTGCAGGCTTACATTGATGTTTTAAGCACCTTCTTGTTCCCACTGTTTAAGACCAATTCGGAGATGGCGATTGCATCTTTCAATACGATCGAGCACCTGTTCATAATGCACGGCCTGTAGTGGAGAGGTTACACGACAATAACATCCCTGTAATGGACTGGCCTGCACAGAACCCTGACCTGAGTCCTATAGAACACCATTAGGATGTTTTGGAACGCCAGCTTCGTGCCAGGCCTCACCGACCGACATCGATACTCCGTGAAGAATGGGTGCCATTCCCCAAGAAACCTTCCAACACCTGATTGAACGTATTCCCGAGAGAATGTAAACTGTCATCATGGCTAAGGGTGGGCCAACACCATATTGAATTCCAGCATTGCAGATGGAGAGTACTACGAATTTGTAAATCATTTTCCGCCAGGTTTCCGGATACTTTTGATATCATAGTGTATTTAAATTCATCTCCTGGAGTCCACAAAAGCGTCGCCTCGTGCGGTCATGTGAGCGAAACGGAGGGAGGAGAGAGGGACTTCTTTACTAGCACGGCTTTAGCAACCACACTCTGAAATTTTCCCAGACTCATAAATTGGCAAGTGGCTCTCCTGCAGACTTACGAAGCAGATTTCATACAAAGTAAAAAGTCAGTTTCCGTTAGGGTAATGAACGCTGCTTTCGCCAGTGGAAAGCTGGAGGATCTAAAGTGTAAATTATTGGGATATCCACCGTATTCACAATATTTGTCACCCTATAGGCTCCACGTAATCCTACAGCTAAAGCAAATTGTTGGAACTTCTGTCCTACTCACAAGGTGTCACTCTCTTAGCTCCACGTAATCGTACAGCTAAAAAAAATTTGTGTGTGGATGTGTTTTAGCTACAATGAAGGTATAGATGGGTATTTTACAGACATTATGTTCGTAACTTACGGAATGGAACTGGAAAAATGTTATACTTAGAGTATTTGAAGTCTTTTATTGTAATTTTCAGCCTTAGATATCAGGTTTCGACTTCTCAGCAACTTATCGATAGATGATTTGTTAAAAAAAAAATGAGAGACAGTAAAATACCAGAAAACGGAATTAGAAAGTCAAACTAGAATACGAAACTACATGCGCTTGAGTACGTTACAGAATAATTCTTGAAAGTATAATTGCAAGTCCAGGAGAAGCACTCACAATCTAAAGTTATGTGTACTGTTTGGTATTCAACTGATTGCTGGTACCTATAGATTCCCTCCCCCCCCCCCCCCCCCCCCCATGAACCATGGATCCTACTGTTGGTGGGGAGACTAACGTGCCTCAGCGATACAGATATCCGTATCGCAGGTGCAACTACAACGGACAGATATCTGTTGAGAGACCAGACAAACGTGTGGTTCCTGAAGGGAGGCAGCTGCCTCCTCAGTAGTTGCAGGGGCAACAGCGTGAATGATTGACTGATCTGGCCTTGTAACATCAATCCAGAAATTGCAAAAAGGAAGGAATTTAAGGAGATGTGACCTGGATAAACTGAAATAACCAGAGGTTGTAGAGAGCTTCATAGTGAACATTAGGGCACAATGGACAAGAACGTGGGAAAGGAATGCAGTAGAAAGACAGGTAGCTTTTAGAGATGAAATGGTAAAGGCAGCAGAGGATAAAGTAGGTAAAAAGACGAGGACTAGTACAAATCCCTGGGTAACAAGAGATATTGAATTTAATTGATGAAAGGAGAAAATATAAAAATGGAGTAAATGAAGCTGGTGTAAGGGAATACAAATGCCAAAAAATGAGATCGACAGGAAGTGCAAAATGACTAAGCAGGAATGGCTAGAGGAGAAATGTAAGGAGCATATGTAATCTACATCTACATAGATACGCCGCAAGCCACTGTACGGTGCGTGGCAGAGGGTACCCTGTACACTACCAACTACGGGAAAGATAGACGCCGCTTAGAGCAAACTTAAAGAGACCTTTGGAGAAAAGAGAACCACCTGTATGAATAACAAGAGCTCAGTGGAAAACCAGTCTTAATCAAAGAAGGGAAAGCAGAAAGGTTGAAAGAGTATATAGAGGGTCTACACAATGGAGATGTACTTGAGGGCAAAAGCATGGAAATGGAGGAAGACGTAGATGAAGCTCAGATGGGAGGTACGATACTACTTGAAGAATTTGACAGAACACTGAGAGACCTAAATCGAAACAAGGTCCCAGGAGTAGACATAGAATTAATGATAGCCTTGAGAGAGGCAGCCATGACAAAACTCTTCCATCTTGTGAGCAAGATGTTTGAGACAGATCAAATAACCTCATACTTCAAGAATAATACGAGGGTTATTAGGAAAGTGAGGAACGATCGGTCACGAAATGGAAACCACAGTGAAAATCAGATGAGGTTTTGCATAGGTCTGTTGGGCAGTGTCTCTAGTACGCCCATCGATCTTGTTACTCCCTTCTTTTTAGTTCTGAGCACATAGGGAGCACATAAAGATACCTAGAACAATAGTATCTCTCGCCAAGTACGAGGACCTGGTGAGAAATTTCGCCTGAAGCTATGCAGCCAACATTACATAACTGACCTGCGTTTTCTTCTTAGAGACAATTTTCAGCCGCATTCTGCAGGGGCAATGAAGATGCTCCAGCATCGTTTTCAATTGGAAATGTTTGATTACCCACAATACAGCCCGTAATTGTCTCCCTCTGAGTTTCGTCTCTGCTCACATGAACCGCTGGCTATGAAGACAACATTTTGGCATAGACAACGAGCTGTAGGCCAGCGTAGAGAATTGGCGGAAAGCACTGGCGGTTGCCTTCTGTAACGAGGGTATCGGAAAGTTGGTAGAACACTACGACAAACGTCTAAGTCGGATCTGCGACTATGAAGATAAGTAGCTGGAAGTTGTAGCTAACTGTTGCAAATAAAACAGTTTTGATTTTCACTGTGGTTACCATTTCGGGACATATCGTTCTTTACTTTCCGAATAGCCCTCGTATAATAACTGCAATTCAAAAGAAAGCGGGTGCTGACAGGTACGAAAATTACCGAATTATCAGTTAAATAAGTCACAGCTGCAAAATACTAACATGAATTCTTCACAGAAGAAATGAAAAACTGGCAGAAGCCGATTTCCAGGAAGATCAGTTCACATTCCGGAGAAATGTAGGAACACGGGAGGTAAACTGACCCTACGACTTATCGTAGAAGATAGGTTAAGACAATGATGTTTAGAATACTCTCTTTTAAATTTTAAAGGTGGCAGGCGTAAAATACAGGGAGCGAAAGGCTATTTACAAGTTTTACAGAAACTAGATGAGAGTTATAATAGTCGAGGGGCATGAAAGAGAAGCCCTGGTTGAGAAGGGGGTTGTAGTCTAACCATGTGTTATTCAATCTATACATTTAGCAAGAAATAAAGAAAACAAAAGGAAAAATTGTATTAAGAGTTAAAGTCCAGGGAGAAGAAATAAACACTTTGAGGTCTGCCGATGACACTATAATGCTCTCAGAGACAGCAAAGGACTTGGCAGCGCAGTTGAATGGAATGGACAGTGTCTTGAAAGGATGATATAATATGAACATCAACAAAAGTAAAACGAGGATAATGGAATGTAGTCGAATTAAATCAGGTGATGTTTGTAACGCCGGAAATGCATATCGTCCTATTTCCATCTATTGTACTATAAATTTTTTCCTTATTTTGTTACCTGCAGAAATGACAATTCTGTGCCTTTATATATTGTAATTGTTTTGCAATATTGGTTTGTTTTGTAAATATTATTTGTATTTTTACGCTGGGTCTTGCCTAGGGAAAACTATGCTATCGAACGATTACATCGATAGGTCGTGTGGAGAACCAAAGTGTTTAGTATCTTGGGTAGTGTTAACTCAGCTGCGTGGAGTGCGGGCAGAGGAGAGTCTGGCTGGAGTAGGGCGGTGGAGCTGGTGTGTTGTGTGACGCTCCCGCGAGTTGCCGCGCTTTCGGGGTTTGGCAGCATGTGATTGCGCTCGACTTGCTATGAGAGTTTCTGGCACGGAGTCGCGGACAGGAAACATTAGCTGGCAGACATCAAGAGCCCGTTTCGCCTGGTGACCGTGTCGAGAAGAAGTGGCGCCAACATCCACAATGAGTGATTGTCGCCACCTCCTCAATCGATGACTTCAAACCTTCAATCAACCAACAAGGAAGACTGAAAGCACGTAAAGTTTTGGAACTGTATGGCAGACCTCAGCTTTTCAAACTGTTCCATTTGCATCACTAAAATACAGCAAGTTAGCATGAACCTTTGTTGCTCATTGTCCTAATTGCATTACCAAGCAGGGTCCCTTCCTTTTCCGAAATGAACCCGAGTGTCGTTGAAATTCAAACGCCAGCATTAAAGTAATATCATTCCATTTCACTGCTTTAATTTCAAAGTTGAGTTAAAGTATTCATAGCTGGCTACAATAACCAAACAGAACTATATTTAGGTTTCACAAGCACAAATTAAGAGTGCGAGTTTTGTTACCATATTTTAGCTTACATGTGACTGCAGCTCAGCTTGGTACGTACTAAATTTTACTATTGTTAATTGTTCAAAATCATTTAATTCAAGTTCAAAGTTAAATCTCTTGTTTCTAAATTGCGTAGATTCAAGTTGCTTTTGAGATGATTGTTGAGGTAGCCCAAGACTAACCTATTTTATTTAACATCGTAGTGTTTCAGAAACAAAGTTCAATATTAAATTCAGTCACTAACTTAACTTTCGATTTTCCGGTTTTATTAATTCTTTTGCTGAATTAAGTCAGAGTGTAGCGAATTTTATTACATTCAGTTTTCACACAACACGTGTCACCATTCAGTTGCCATGCTTTTAGTGCTAATTATATGTGCATTAACCTTTCTTTTGCAGTTACTATAGTAGTTGTCTATAGGACTGGCGACCGTAATTTTCCCCAAATCTCAAATATCTAACTAACGCCAGTTAATTGTTAACGTAACAACCACATATTTACTTTATTATTATTATTATTATACATATTTGGCCGTTAAAGACCGTGAAAACAGTTATTTCTTGCGCTTCTGGGAAGTCTTCTTTCTCTCAGTCCACACTTCTTTCATTCTTGCGCTGAAGGCGGCTTTTCTCTCTTCAGACCATTTAGTTCCACAAGTCTTCTTAATTTTCACACAGAAACCCGGGAATGAATTCAGTTTTTTTTTCTAAAAATGTTTCTGTTAAATATTGTTTCCTGATCTATGTCCATTTCTTTTAGATCTCTTTCTGTGTTGATAAAAAGTTAAGTAACAGGCAAAATACTGTGATAAGTTGTGAAGGGTTACGTTTTGCTGTTACATAAATTTTTATTTTTTAGATTTGCGATGTACGAAAATATTTGTTTTGTAATCCTATTCGGGTTCATCCTCATGATGTGAGCATAAAAGGAGCACCTTCTTTTTCTAATTTCGTCTGTAATTTTGCTGCACTTCGTATACACATCTTTGTTGCTTTTTAGTCTGTATACAGGCTTGCCTTGATCATCTGTTATTTTCCTGTGTCCAAGAATTGTCCTCACAATTCTTCTTTCACGATTTTCTATCTGTTCCGCGTATGTAAAATTTGCCAGTGTTTCTGATGCATATAGTATCTGCGGTCTAATGACAGTCTGGTAGTGTCTGAGTTTAATGTTTTTGGATATACATTTTTTTGAATACATTTGTCTGCAGTAGTGAGTTGCTGTCTCTAGTTTTTGTATTCTAGCCCTGCAGGCTGGATGACCTTTTGCCACAGGCTGAATTAGTTCACCAAGATATTTAAAATGTTTAGATACCTGTATTTTCCCGTATTTCGTAGTTATTTTCTTTGGTGAATTTTTGATATTTGTAATGATTTCTGTCTTTTCAAATGAAATTTGCAAGCCTGCTTTTTCAGCAGTTCCTTTAAGTAATTCTATTTGTTTTATTGTGTCTTTTTGTGTGTAAGCTAAACAGGCGAGATCGTCAGAGAAGGCAAAACAGTTGGTTTCAATGGATTTGTAGCACTTCCCTCCAATTTGGACTTTCTCAACTCCATGTTTTTGCGTGAGTTTTCTCCATTCTGCTATGACTTTATCCAGAACACAGTTGAAGAGTACCGGGGACAGCGCATCTCCTTATCTGACGCCGGTTTTGACCTCGAAATGCCGTGAAATTTCTCCTTGGAATTTTACTTTTGATGTTGTATTTGTTAATGTTTCTTTGATTATGGTGATTGTTGTTTCATCTATTTCATATTCTCGTAGTGTTTTGATGAGTGTGTCCCTATCGATTGAGTCATAAGCTTTTTTGAAATCAATGAATGTTATGAAATATTTCTTGCTCCTTGTAGATAAATAGTTCATTGTTGTTTTGAGGTTAAAAATTTGTTCGGCGCAGGATCTTCCTGGTCTGAAGCCAGCTTGACATTCTCCAAGTTTTCCCTCTATAATTGGTGATACACGATTGAGCAGGGCTTTTGATAGAATTTTGTATGGGACTGGGAGAAGCGATATTCCACGATAGTTGTTAACATCCCTTTTGTCACCTTTTTTAAACAAAGGGTGAATTAGGGAAGCTTTCCAGTGACTTGGGATTTTCTTGGTTTCCCATACTTGTTCATTTCTCTGTGTAGTGCTTCTACTGATGTTTCTCCCCCAAGCTTGTAATTGTGTCTTCTCCACATGCTTTCCTGTTTTTGAGATTTTTGATTATGTTTGTGATTTCCTCTCGTGTCGGAGGTGTTGAATGTGTTGGTAATGTTTCTGGTTGCGTAAAACTGAGAGTCTGGATGGGTGTTTGGCAGTTTAGGAGTGTCTCAAAATATTCAGCCAGGATTTCACAGTTTTCAGTATTGTTGGTGGCGAGAGTCTTATTATTTCTCATAAGGTTTAGGCAAGGGGACTGGTATCCTCGGAGTTTCTGGTTGAATGTTTTGGCATTCTTTCTGGCTTGCTTAAATTCATTAAAGTTGTTTTCAGTTTTATGTGAGTTCCACTTTTTCCAGGCTTTAAGTCTTTCATGCAGAACTTCATTACAGTTGCTGTCCCACCACGGGTGTCTCGGTTTGCTATTTTTTGGAAAGGTTGTTTCTGTTGCCTCAATCAAGTTGTTCTGAAATTCTTGGAGGTTTTGTGAAGGGGAGAATGTCTTTAGTTTTTTCTGAAAATCCTTGAGGTTAGAGTTGGACTTAAGGTTGTAATTTCTCAGGGTTGTAAGATCAAAATTTATTTTATTTCTGTTTTTATATTCACCGTTTCTGCTTTTCTGTTTGTTTTGTGGGATCAGTTTAGTTTTTATTTTCGTGAGATAGTGATCGGAATCGAGGTTTAGAGATTTTCGGACACGTGTGTTCAATATTTCTTTTTCACATTTGGAGGAGATGGCAACGTGATCTATTTGAAATTCTCCGATACTCTTTATCGGAGATACCCAGGTTTTTTGTTTTCTGGGAA